>NW_007730903.1:25826-29883 GCF_000696425.1 Galeopterus variegatus | reverse complement strand
CAGCCTAGAAAGACAGAAAAGTTTTTTACAATAACTGCTCTGCCATAGCCAAATACCACACACATGCACACACGCACACACACACGCACACACACACACCACTGTGGTCTCATGCCTGTACACACCATCAAAGGATGAATGCACAGCCTACATTTCCATCCTCATAAAGCTGCAAAGAGGCACCCCAACACTCCCCACTGAGAACGTATTAGGGAATGCCAAGTGGGAAGCTGTGAGTTTTAACATTGCCTAGTGGTAATGAGGCCACCAACACAAATGAATGTGTCAACTTGAGTGGGCCCGCAGGGTGCCAAGACATTTGGTCAAACATTAGTCTGGGTGTGTCTGTGAGGTTGTTTCTAGATGAGCCTAACATTTGAATCATTAGACTGAATAAAGCAGATTGCCCTCTGTATTGTGGGTTGGCCTTATCCAATCAACTGAGGACTTCAATACAACAAAAAGTCTGAGTAAGAGAGAATTCTTCCTGCCTGACTGCTTGATCTGGAACATGAATCTTTTTCTGCCTTCAGACTCAGACTAAAACATTGGCTCTTCTTGGTTCACAGCCTGTCTGCTTTTGAACTACAACTATATCATTAGCTCTCCTCGTTTTCAAATCTTCTTTTTTAGACTGGAACTACACCTGGGCTCTCCTAGGTCTCCAGCTTGCTGACTTCAGGTCTTGGGACTTCTTAGCTTCATTAATTAATTGAACAATTCCTAATAATAAATCTCTTTCTATATATACATACGTATAAATCCATTGATTTTATTTCTCTGGAAACCCTGACTAACACAAAAATATTAGGAGAGTGTTTCAAGTACATATAACTTAGATCTGGAAAAGAATACTGTGCATCACTTTTTATTGATTCTCATGCAGAAATAAGAGAAATTTGAACATTCCTTTTAGTTTATTAATATTGTGCATGTGTGCACATGAATGTGCACATATGTAAAGCCTAGTAACAAATGTTGTTGTGGATTGAATGTACCCCCACAAAATCATTGAAGCTTAAATTTAGTTCCCACAAGTTCCACATATTGCAAACTTGACCTCCACTATAACAATGTTGAGAGAGTGGGAAATCCTATTGGGAAACTTGAAAAGTTGGGCCTTGAAAAAGTGATTTGATTGTAGGATCATGCCACAATGAGTGGATTGATAATGGCGATCAGGGGCATGGTTCTGGGGGCTTTAAAAGGAGAGGACGTGAGAGTCTCACTCTGCTCTGCCGTTTTGTGCCATGTGAGAACAATGTATTGCTGTAAAGCCATCACCAAAGAAGACCCTCACCAGATGTATTCCCTGGGCTTTAGACTTCCCAGCCTCTTGAAACTGTAAGCACTAAATTTTTTCTTTACAAATCACCTAGTTCCAGGCATTTTGTTATAGTGTACTAATACAGAAAGTTGGTACCACAGAAGTGGGAGTTGCTTATAACAAATATTTGAAAATGAGGAAACAGCTCTGGAACTTGGTGTTGATGAGAGGCTAGAAAAATTTTGAGGAACAGGCTAGGAAAAGCCTAGATGTTGGAGAAGAAAGTTTGGAATGTTACACAGACTGGTGGATGGTGGTGACCAGAATGCATATGGAATTATAGACAGTAAAGACCATTTTAAGGGGTTTCAAATAGAAATAAGAAGTTTATTGGAAACTGAGGCAAATATCACCCTTGCTATAAACTGGCAAGAAACTTGGCTCCATTCTTTTCATGCCAAAAGTTTTAGAATGCAAATTTAAGGTGCTGACCCAGAGTATCTGGCAGAAGAAATTTCTAAGGAGCAAAGCATTCAGAAAGCTGTATGGCTACTTGTAACAATCTATGCTGTGTTATAGTTGCAAAAGCATGACATAAAGCCAGAATTTAAAAGGGAAGCTGGACATAAAGATTTTAAAAAATTGCAGTCTGGTCATGTGGCAGAGAAGCAGAGAGTATTTTCAGGAGAACAATTCAATGATGTAGCCCAGTGACCATTTGCTAAGGAGATTAGCACAGAAGAAAGGGATTATCAAGAGAAGGAAAAAATACCTCAAAGGCATTTCAGAGATCTTGGAGGCTGCATCTTCCATACAGGCCCAGAGGCCTATGGAGAGAGAATGGTCTCAGGAACAGGCCACAGGTGCCTTCCACTGGTTCACTGCCCAGGGTCACCTCCGGTTGCTGCTCCCCACACCAGCACCCCAACTGTTTCAGCTGCTTATGCCATGGCTAAATTTGTCTCAAGTGGGGCAGGGCCCACAGGTTTGGAAAATACAAGCCAGAAACCTTGGTGGCATCCACTTGGTTTTAGGTCTACAGGCTCACAGAATGCCAGAGTTGTGGAAGTTTGGGAGCCTCCACCTTGTTTTCAAAGGATGTATGGAAAAGACTGGTGGCCCAGGAAGAGATCTGTCACTGTGGCAAAGTCATTGTAGACAGCCTTCACTAGAGCAATGCCAAGCAGAAGCGTGGGGTAGGAGTGGCAGCACAGAGACCCCTTCAGCACCACGTGTAATGGATCCATGAGAGTGGGACCACCATGGAGACCCCGGAATGGTGGAGCTACCAATGTGCAATGCCAGCCTGGGAGAGCTGAAGTGTGGGTTCAGACCAGGAAAGCCATAGAAGTGGATCTGCCTGAAGACTTGGAGACTCAACGCTGCTGCAGGGAGCATTGCACATGTAGTAGGTGTATGATTCACCAGCTTTGAGGTTTAATGCCTTCCCTACAGGGTTTTAGACTTGTTTGGGACCTGTTACCCCTTTCTTCTGGCCATTTTTCCCTTTTTGAGTGGGAATATGTACTCTATGCTTGTCCCACCATTGTATCTTGGCAGTAGATAACTTAATTTGATTTCACATGTGGGACTTTGAGATTTTGGACATTGAGCTGAAACAAGTTAAGACTCTGGGGATGAAATTAATATATTTGTATGTGAAAAGGACATGAGTTTTGGGACACCAGGGACAGAAGTCTGTTCTTCTAGGGGCTTTAAAAGGAGAGCACGTGAGAGTCTTTCTCTCTCTGCTCTGCCATTTTCTGCCATGTGAGACCCCTACATTGCTATAAAGCCACCAACAAAGAAGACCCTCACCATATGTGTTCCCTGCCTCTTAAACTATAAGCAATAAATTTTATTTTCTTTACAAATCACACACTTCCAGTTATTTTGTTATAAGCAACAGAAGTGGACTAATACAGATATTGTTGGTGTGGAGCTGGAGGCAGGTAAAAAGAAGAGGGAAGATTTCGATTAATAAAACACATACCGTGGAAGCTTAAAATACAAAAAGGGCAGTTGATCTTTCTTAAATAAATGCCTGTGTTCATTACCTATTCAGATCAGCATGTGGCAATTTTTATTTGTCAGTGAAAATCAATCAACTTACACTTAAAAAAAAAAAAGGTAGACTATTTTGGGTCATCAGTCTGATTCAAGTGGTATTCTATTTTAGAAAAGTCATTTCTTTTTAAAGATGTTTTTAATATTCATGATTTGAACATTTAATTATGGTTGATATTAAATAAAAAAGAACGAGAGCACATTTTGACTTGCAAAGTTTGTAGTTCACTAAGAATTCATTAGGCCATACTCAGTAGGTTGAGTGTCAATCTGCAGTTTTTTTAAAATTCAGGTAAAGCATATTTACCTGGAGATAAATCTAATTGTAAAAAAAGTTTTTCTTGTTTCTTTGTTTTTAATAAGACAATACTGTAGACTACAGCTCTATTTCTATTGAAAGGAGTTTAATTTATATTTAAACATTGCTCTTGTTCCTTTTGTAAATTTAAATAAGATCTTGGCATATAATTTCCTCATAAGTCGTAGGATGGCATACTCAGATTTTCTTAAAAAATATTACTTGAAAGTAAAAGGGATTTTAAAGTCAGAGAGACTCTGATTCAAGCTGTGGGATTCCACGCCTACCTGTTCTAAACACTATGACAGCAACACACCACTTTGTACTCTGCGTGTCTACTGCAGGCTGGGTAATTTATGTATAATATTTCATTTTACCCTTAAAATACTTCAGAGATTAATATATAGCTTGCTTTATTTTACAGA
>NW_007730903.1:23916-25124 GCF_000696425.1 Galeopterus variegatus | reverse complement strand
TATTTCATTTTACCCTTAAAATACTTCAGAGATTAATATATAGCTTGCTTTATTTTACAGATATGGGATTTGCCACAAACTAGTTGTAAGTCCTCGGATAGTAACTTAACTTTTCTTAGTTTTAATTTCCTCATGAATGAATTGGGGAAGACAGAACTATCTCACTTTTTTATTAATTTTAAACAACATAATATATATAATGCATCAAACTCAACGCCATGAACCAAACAATCACTAAAAATATAATATCCCTTCCAGTTTAATTAAAATACTTTTCAGGTTCACTTCATACACAGAAATATGTAAGAATATGTCTATATTGCCAGGTTAGGAGTCAGAGCATCTAAAATGTACCTGAATAGGGTTGCATGTTTGCAGATTTAGATCAACCTGACTAGGTCAACTGCATATCCATCAACATACTCCTCTTTAAAATATAGTTCATTTTATATGAAGAAATAAGCAGCTTATTCAGGACTTTGACATTCAGGCCAAGAAAGTTTGTTCCTTATTGGTATACCTACCATCTCTAAGAAGTGGCTGACAAGACACGGTACTGTGCCTTACACATTTATTGAAATAAAAATAAACTTAAAGTCTTGAATTCATATTAAGATAAAACAAATTTTTTAAGCTTCCTAAAATTCAAATCAAAAGACTTTTCATGCTTTAATATTCAGAGCAGCACTAAATGACTCCCCTGGGTTCATTGCTAATTTTAAAGCTATTAGACATAAAGGCTGGATTTCAAGGGAGGTGTGGGACTGAATTCATTCTTTTTCTTTTTCAGAGTGAAACCCATGAGGCTTCAAGATTTAAAGTCAGTCAGCTCAACAGACCATGACAAGACTTGAATCTTCTTGATAAATACAAAAACACATTAGGAAGCGGTTTGACAGAGCTGCATTGGGAGTAGTTTTGAGTGAATCTTTGATTATCTAAGATGTTTAATTACTAGAACTACGACAACAAAAGAAAACCTTTTATCTATCTACATATTTTGAAATCTCTTAAATTATAAATATAGCTTAGGAACATTATGAAATATATTTTCAGATTCATATAGCTTGATCTCTGATTACTGATATTCTACATAACAATATGAATTCTTGCCTAATGACACGATGATATGTAATTTTTTATGTTATTATTTTTCCACAAGATTGAATAACCAGTGAGTGACTTTTTGATCTTAACAAATAATTTAA
>NW_007730903.1:21060-23147 GCF_000696425.1 Galeopterus variegatus | reverse complement strand
TTGAAATCTCTTAAATTATAAATATAGCTTAGGAACATTATGAAATATATTTTCAGATTCACATAGCTTGATCTCTGATTACTGATATTCTACATAACAATATGCATTCTTGCCTAATGACACGATGATATGTAATTTTTTATGTTGTTATTTTTCCACAAGATTGAATAACCAGTGAGTGACTTTTTGATCTTAACAAATAATTTAAATAACTTTTCAATCTATATAATCATACACTTAAATAACCAGACATGATGCATTGTACATGAGGTAATACTCATACCACACTTTGCTTTAAATTATAAGTAAACAGAACAGAAGTTAATGTAATTTGAAATGTAAATTAATTCTAGGGGATTGTCTACCCTAAGATAATGCATTTTTCATTACTTATAAGAGTAAACCATATTTTCAAAGTAAGGTTATTTTAGCTTAAATAAAACAGAAAAAAAAAGTTAGTTTCAGTCACATAATTAAGTAAAGAACTGAGTCTATGATTCAAGTAATGCAACTAACAAGAATCAAAATTATTTTGCCTCTCTCGAGAATTCAGTCAACGTTTTTCCACCAAATTTGTTTCAGAAATTTACTCAATGGAATGGGCAGAAGGACCATTCTAGTAATGTGAATTATCTGTCTTCATCAATGAAAATTCTATTTGCTTCTACAACATATTGCCACATTGAATAGACTAACCATGGTGAATTTGGCTGTAGAATGGCCAGAAACAACAATAAAAAATACCCTTCCTTGCACAGCAAAATAAAATTTAAAAAGAAAGTATAGCTTTTGACAGATTACTGGGCATTCCCTTTAGGTAGTCTTTGCCTTTATAATGCCACCAGGGTTTTACTGATTTTATTATCTTTAATTTCCCATAGCAGTGATTCATTCACATTCCCTTGATCAGGCCTCCAACATGAGTGGCATGAGAGACAAAGGGTGATTAGGAAGCCTTTTCCCACGGAACATGGTTACAAGTTCCCTGAGGGATTGAACTCATGTCCTGGTCTCCTTTAACACTGGGCCCCAAAGAACCTTGATAACTGGCCAAATATTGCTATTCTACAAAGTTAATTAAGCTATTATTTCCTATAAGACCTTACAAGGACTCTTTACAGCTTTACATGCCCTCAACACCTTCTAAATTTCAGAATAAATTTTAAGAATATTAAAAGTACTAAATATTCCCCTTTAACTCCAAGTGATACACTTTATTCTGGGCTTAGACCAGGTTACAAAAAGGCAGTCAGATCACCATTAGAATTTTTTTCTTCTTAATGAGTAAAACGCTTCTTATGCTAGGTACTCTCTTAGTGTGCCTTCATTTTCTTTACTTCGACATAAGATATTTAGAATCTGAGACATTTCCTAATAATTTCTGTAATAATGTCTTTCATTTTCTTTGCCTCTTTGCCCTCTAGTGGATACTTTTCATCCATTGGGTTTGTAATGTTCTTAGCCCTCCATCATCTCTTCTTTTTTTTTTTTTTTTACTTCCAGAATAAAGAGATAGAAATAAAAGATGAAATTTTTGAACCAAAGTGAAAAGGTGACCACAGGTTTTCTTTTTCTTCTTCATAAGCCACCTTGCAGTAACGTAACATTTTGCTTACCAAAGAGACTGAAAATTATTTTGCAAATTAGCAAAATTTTCAAAACAAAGCAAACATGAACTTAAATTTGTTAAAAATAATATAGGATATAGTTCACACCAAGTCTCTCCCATATCACATGGTATTTATAAGAAAATGTAAAGGAAACAAGGTTATTATTTAGAAATGGTCACCTTTATTCTCTATATACGAACATTCATCATTAAAGCAAAAAATCAACTATTCCAGGCTCTGTATATATCTGATACTGTAATATCACTATAATTCATATTTTTGAGGTTATCTGAAAAATACATAGCATTGTCTTATGAATGTATGTTCCTATATGTATTTTAGTTTGCCTAAACTGCCAACATTTTATAAATTCTGACTGCTGCACTGTATTTCATAGTAGGCAGTTATCACCATTCACTTACCCATTCAACTGATGATGAACACCTAGATTGTTTCCACATCTTTGCTACCATCAAC
>NW_007730903.1:19923-20363 GCF_000696425.1 Galeopterus variegatus | reverse complement strand
ACTTACCCATTCAACTGATGATGAACACCTAGATTGTTTCCACATCTTTGCTACCATCAACGATGTTGATATTGCAATGAACCTTTCTTTTACGTTTCCATGAGAATATGCACACGGATTTTGCTGGTGCTAAATTTACTAAGTACTGCCAGATGTCTTTCTCGAATGGCTGCCCTAGATAGACTTTTCATATACACACATGCACCAGCACATACACATACATGGTATATAAGTTTAGATCTTATATGCAATTGGATCTTTATACAATATTGTATTTTTAATTGCATTTTTATCTTTAATCCAGTATTCCTTTTTTTAAAAAAAATGTATTAATATTATTTTTTTTACATTCTACAATGTTGTTGTAGAGCAATTGGGTGGGAGAGGGAGAGGGAGAGAGGAAAGGGGAAGGAGATGGAATGGAAGAAGGAAGGAGGAGG
>NW_007730903.1:12734-19400 GCF_000696425.1 Galeopterus variegatus | reverse complement strand
TCTTTGGTGAAATGAGACCTTTACTAGTTATCAAACTTTGTCTTTCGT
The DNA here is from genome assembly GCF_000696425.1 of Galeopterus variegatus. Classification (NCBI taxonomy): domain Eukaryota; kingdom Metazoa; phylum Chordata; class Mammalia; order Dermoptera; family Cynocephalidae; genus Galeopterus; species Galeopterus variegatus. The sequence continues at coordinate 19,352 of NW_007730903.1, read as the reverse complement.
TATGGGTACTTTGTTTTTTCTTTCAGTTCTGTGTTGGATTATCTGCTGTTCTCACCACTTAAACTCTGTACTGGAACTAATTTGTTGTCCTTTGCTTACTTCTAAAATGGGGGAACTTCCTGTGGGGACCAGCACTTGAGCTGTGTTGTTGAACTAAATTGCTGCTTGGCTGCTGATTTCCTAGGGAAAGCTTTTTGTGCAGCTCAGATTTTAATAGTTGACTCTATAGGTCCTTCAGGATCTGGCAAAATCTGATGCACCTGGGTTGTAGAGAAACACTGGTCTGGGCCCGAGTCTTTTCATCAAACTGCATCCCATGCAATTCTATATTCCTGAGCAGTCTCCTCTGTGTGGTCCTGCACTGATTGGGGTGTGGATCAGCTGTCTTTGCTGTGCCCAGTGTTCCCCTGGTGGGCTTGTCTCCCCCACCACCTGTGCTCCAAACACTTCTCATGGGACAGGCCATGCTCCAGTCCCTTGCAATGTCTCACCAGCCTCTGTGTGACTCCTTTTTTTCAGTTTTTCTGGCTCTTTGGTCCTATGTGTGTCCACGGGTATCCTGTTAGTGGTCTTTCTGGCCTGGGACCACCAAGGACCTATTCTCCCCTGCCACCTCCAAGCAACTTCATCCAAAAGGCAGAGCTGCAGCTTTTTGCCAGCTTCTGCTCTGTGCACTCAGCAGCTCCAGCCTTAAAGCTGCCGTGCCACAAAATGGTCAGAGCATTTTTTTCTTTCCCTCATCGTGGCTTCTCCCACCTTCATGCACTCTGTAGGTCTCTCCTCCTTTTCCCCTGAGATCTAGTGGCCCCAGGTTGGCTGTCATTGCTTTTTAATAGTTCTAAATTGGTTGATTTTGGGGAGAGAGTGATGCTAGGAACCATTGATTCTGCCATTTTGATTGGAAGCCTTATCCAGTATTCTTCATAGATAAAAAAACTAAAGTGAAAATAAAAACTATGAAGCTAAAGAGAGAACACATGAAAAGAACAGAATTTCTTCATTAAGACGCAAATGGCACGATGCTTACATATTGAAAAATTTTTGTCACTTAATGTTAAGAAAGTGAATATTTATAAACTGGAATCACTATCTAGATATTTCTTGAGTTGACAAAACTGTATTTTTTTTAATTCCTGAAAACATAACAAATCTTATGAAAGAGAATTTTGGGAAATTCATTCTGAGAATTTGATGAAAATAATCCACTGTTTCAGGTATTGTTGGTCCTCCAATTTGACTATACTTAACTGTCATGAAACACTTAGAAAAAAAAGCCATGTTCATGAGGAATAAATTGATAATGTGTAGATGTTAAAATCATAAATGCCTGTTATGTTTCAAAATATGCTGACACTTCAGAGGTTAGAGAATACAAGCAAATATGCCCTGCTCACAAGCCACACACTGTCAATGTCCACGTGGAAGAAGGCAATAACATACATGGCTTCTCTCAGATTAATTTGATTAATTTAGGTAAATTGATTCCAAAATTCAAACTTTAATATGTTTTTATTTTCAAAATTTCAGTTAATTTCTCCATATTGAAACATTTCTCAAATGTATGCTTCACTTTCAATGTCCCTCCAAGAAAAGTTAATTCAAGCAGTGGCATGTTTAATAATAATAATGACGGTACTGTAAGCATACTAATAATAACATCATTTTAGGTACATTTATTGGCCACCTACTGCACGCCTGGCATTTCACGTTCATTATGTCCTCTGATCTATAGAACACTGTGAAATAGGGATTATTATGACCATCATCAGAAAAGCAACAAAAACTCAGAGAGATGGAGAATTTGATGAATATCTCACAGTTGTAAGAAGCAGAGTAGGAACAGTATGATTCCATCAACTCTGCTTTTTTCAATATATAACCACTTTTAGAAATAATCCTGTGATGATTAATTTTATGTGTCAATTTGGCTGGGTAACTGTGCCTCAAAATATGGTCAAACATTGTTCTGGATGTTTCTGTGAGGGGCTTTTTGGATGAGAGTGAAATTTAAATCGCTAGGCTTTACATAAAGAAGGTTACCCTTCATAATGTGAGTGGGGCTTATCCAATTAGTTGAAGGCCTGAATAGAACAAAAGACTGCCCTCTATTAAGCAAGAGGGAATTCTGTCAGAAGATGGCCTTTGAACTTGAACTTAACCATCAGCTCTTCTCTGAGTCTTCAGCCTGTTAGCCTATTCTAAAGATTTTGGATGTGCTAACTTTCATAATTGCGTGAGCCATTCCTTAAAATCTCTCTCTCTCTCTCCCCGCCTGTTAGCCTATTCTAAAGATTTTGGATGTGCTAACTTTCATAATTGCGTGAGCCATTCCTTAAAATCTCTCTCTCTCTCTCTCCCCACCCCCATGAGTATGCATAGGAAGGTACTTAAAAAGTTCATGAAACAATTTGTATTATCTTTTACTTCCATTTTTCCACAAAGTTTTTGAAGTATCTTTGTATATATCTCCTATTGGTTCAGTTTCTCTGGAGAAACCTAATACAAATCCTGGAAGTTATAAATGTATTTGTGAACTTATTAATTTATTAATGCTCTTTCTCATGCTATTTTCTTCCCATTCCTCCTCTTCCTCCTCTTATTCTCTTTTTTCCTATTCCTCCTGTCTTAAGAACAACATGACTTTTGTCATGAAATTAACTCCTTGTCTTTTTCCTCAAAGTATCTGTATGTTTATTTTATAGCTTCACTTGTTCCTTTAGTCCAGGTGAGAAAAAATTCCAGACCAAGACTTTGTCATCAACTATCCTTTGGTAAGACTGGATTTGCATTTATCACTTCATAAAGATTCTAAATGTTCACTTAATTGCTTATTCTTTCTTTTTATATCAGATAAGGTAGCATAAATTGTCTCTTTATATGCTATATTTTATCCCTTCCTTGAATCAGTTGTTATCTCAGCCTCTTTTATATCTTCAGTCAAATATTTATCCTTACTCTTGATATTTTTTAACCTACATTTTCAACACACATTCAAATCAGGATCTGTGTCTAACTGTGAATTTCTGATAGGCAACTCCTTTGATCTCAAACAGAAACTTCCTGTCTGCCTTATGTAGTCCTTATTGTAGGATTAAAGTTGTGGGCAGGAAGTCTTCAACAAGCTTCCTGTAACATTGCAAAGTGCAAGAGTGTTTTACATTGACATGACCAGCTCATCTATCTGGAAGATCTTAGGTCTTTTCTATACTTTGATCAAGGCTCCTGTCACCAGCCAAAAAGGGATGCACTAATAATTTCTGACATTTTTTTTCTTTCATGAGTTGGTGGTTTCTCTTTCTGGGGTAGTAACTGTAACTAAAATAAAGAAAGATCTCAGGTATTTTCTAATCTGCTCTCATAAATAAAATATAAATTTTAGTTTTACAAGAGAGAATTTTTATGTTTATATTTGTTTGTATTTTTTATTGATGCTTGGGGATTTCAAAACAATATCATCATATCTGTTTAAATGTGAAATGGTGTCAGGATAAAAAGCTGAATAAAAAAGAATGTTGATAATTTTTTGGAAATTATTTAAAGTCAATGAAACCATAACCAAAATTAACGGTTTTCAGTTTTATTTTTAATAAAAATCATTTCTGCCTCAGGGACAACAAAGATATTTTTCTTGGACAACAAACATTTCTGAGTTCAAACCATTATGATGAAGCAGCTAGAGGAAAGACTGATGAAAGAGAAGCTATTAGTCTTTAAGTTTGCCTAAGTAAAAGCTCTTCTTATCTCTGGATTTTCAATACTTAGCATAATCTCTAAATATATTTAAAGGCATGACTTAAAGCTTTCTCATTCCTCATGTCTACTTCACAAGCTTTTCTATATTTTACTATGTTGTAGATACTGTGCCAAGTTGAGAAATGAATCAAAGACCTAAAATCAGCTCAAAACCTTTAATATATTTGCTAATCACACTTTCTTTGGACCATCAAAACTAATGAGGTAATGGAGCTTATAATAGAATTTACTTTATTTCCAAGAGAATGGCAAGTTTCAGAATCACTAGACCAAATCCTTCATTTTCCAAACAAGAAAATTGAGATTCAGAAAGCTGATTTAGCTCAGGTTATACTTTTCGTTTTGGCAAAGTTAAGATGAGAGAACATTTTCTCTTTCTTACTTTCTCCTTAATTACTACCCTTCTGCAACTATGGAGTATCTTTTTGGGATAAGAAAAGACTTTGTAACTTTCTTTATTACTCAGATAACTAGGAGCTGATTACATGATTTTTTTCCCCAAATAAAAAAAAAAAAATGTTTCACTGTTCTATAACTCTTTTAAGTTAATAATTAAAATTTCTTAAAAGCAAAATTGAATATTTGCCACTTCAAGTTCTGATTATGTTAATTTAAATTATAAATGCATTTTTGAGTGTTGTCATGTATTTTTAAGGCCTTCTGATTGTTGTAGTGCAAAGATTTGGAGAAAGATAAGTGCACTTCAAATACTAATGCATTTCACATTTTTAATGTAATGCTTTAACTCAATAGGTTTATCTTTAATCCCTTCATAATCCTTTTAATATGATGTCTATAATGTGTTATTAATAAATTACATTATTTTAATTGCTTACAAATTTACATGGTCTATTATTGGATTTTCCTATATTTCAAAAGCATTTCCTTCATAACTCTTTTTAAGTTCCTAACATAAGAACATAAGAACACCTTGTACAAGTAATTAAGAAAATGGAAAATACTTATATTTATTTACCTTCTAAGAATATTAAATTTAGGGAATTGTACATCTAGCTATTTGACCTCTGGAAAAATTCATAATGCAGCAAAATGATCAGGAAGAATATCTGTCCTTCAAACTGATATAGTTCTCAGACTTTTGACATATGAATAATTTACTGAAATGAAAATTGGTATTCTGTCTTTATAATTTTGCATCCTCCAGTTACAATTATATAAAGCCTTGGCCTCTCAAGCTATCAGTTAAGAAAAATTCAGTTTTTGCCTTCTNAGGCATGACTTAAAGCTTTCTCATTCCTCATGTCTACTTCACAAGCTTTTTTATATTTTACTATGTTGTAGATACTGTGCCAAGTTGAGAAATGAATCAAAGACCTAAAATCAGCTCAAAACCTTTAATATATTTGCTAATCACACTTTCTTTGGACCATCAAAACTAATGAGGTAATGGAGCTTATAATAGAATTTACTTTATTTCCAAGAGAATGGCAAGTTTCAGAATCACTAGACCAAATCCTTCATTTTCCAAACAAGAAAATTGAGATTCAGAAAGCTGATTTAGCTCAGGTTATACTTTTCGTTTTGGCAAAGTTAAGATGAGAGAACATTTTCTCTTTCTTACTTTCTCCTTAATTACTACCCTTCTGCAACTATGGAGTATCTTTTTGGGATAACAAAAGACTTTGTAACTTTCTTTATTACTCAGATAACTAGGAGCTGATTACATGATTTTTTTCCCCAAATAAAAAAAAAATGTTTCACTGTTCTATAACTCTTTTAAGTTAATAATTAAAATTTCTTAAAAGCAAAATTGAATATTTGCCAATTCAAGTTCTGATTATGTTAATTTAAATTATAAATGCATTTTTGAGTGTTGTCATGTATTTTTAAGGCCTTCTGATTGTTGTAGTGCAAAGATTTGGAGAAAGATAAGTGCACTTCAAATACTAATGCATTTCACATTTTTAATGTAATGCTTTAACTCAATAGGTTTATCTTTAATCCCTTCATAATCCTTTTAATATGATGTCTATAATGTGTTATTAATAAATTACATTATTTTAATTGCTTACAAATTTACATGGTCTATTATTGGATTTTCCTATATTTCAAAAGCATTTCCTTCATAACTCTTTTTAAGTTCCTAACATAAGAACATAAGAACACCTTGTACAAGTAATTAAGAAAATGGAAAATACTTATATTTATTTACCTTCTAAGAATATTAAATTTAGGGAATTGTACATCTAGCTATTTGACCTCTGGAAAAATTCATAATGCAGCAAAATGATCAGGAAGAATATCTGTCCTTCAAACTGATATAGTTCTCAGACTTTTGACATATGAATAATTTACTGAAATGAAAATTGGTATTCTGTCTTTATAATTTTGCATCCTCCAGTTACAATTATATAAAGCCTTGGCCTCTCAAGCTATCAGTTAAGAAAAATTCAGTTTTTGCCTTCTAGATTCCTGACAATTTACTTGGCAGAATCTAACAAATTGGAGAACTGGGAAGTTACGCAAGCCAGGGGTGGGGGGATAGAGATAGAGATGAGAGAGAGAGAGAGAGAGAATAGATACAAGAAGACAGGGCAAGGGTTTACAAAAAAAGGGAAAAGATAGATTCAAAAAGTACAAATAAGGTTGTCCAGTAGCTCATTTGGGAGACCGCGTTGCTGATAAAACCAAAGTCAAGGGTTCCGTAGTCAAGGGCTTGGATCCCCATATCAGCCAGCCACCAAACAAACAAACAAAAAGAGTGCCAATGAGAGAAGAGATAAAAAACCAAGTTGGCGGGCCGGCCCGGTGGCGCACTGCTACAGTGCGCTGCTTGGGAGTGTGGCAGCGCTCCCACCAAGGGTTCAGATCCCACATACAGACCGGTTCCCGCTCACTGGCTGA
>NW_007730903.1:7033-12472 GCF_000696425.1 Galeopterus variegatus | reverse complement strand
AAAAAAAAAAAAAAAAAAAAAAAAAAAAAAAAAAAACAAGTTGGCACTGGACTAATGGTAGACACATAAGTGACCAACACTTATGGAGTTTTCATTATTCTTAGTTCTAAGTACTTACCGTGCTTCAAGTCATTTAATTTTTAGGACAACACTAAAATACAGGCATACTTACTTCTATTTTTCACATAAAGTATAGCATGCACACAAACGTTACATAAAGTGCCTGCCCAAGGTCACAACTACTTACTTTGGTGGAGTAGAGAATTCTTAGTGAAAAAACCAGGAATCAAATCTAGATAACTGACTCCAGAATTTACACTTTTAACCAAGTTACCATGAGAGATTTTAGAAAAACTTCTGTGGTATTACAGTGCAATTCCTCTTTGCTGCAGTGAGAAACTATTGACAAAATTAATCTACAGAAATTTTTTGATAGGTTGTGGTTTATTTTGTCATAGCATGCAAAAACTGTCACATGGTAGTGGTAGTTGATTATTATGAGTATTACATACTGTATATACATACTAGTTTATGCAACTTACTTATTCAAGAATGACAATACACACCTCTATCCATTATTTTCCAGTTGCATTTGTCATTCTCACAGGAGAATTTTTATTAGAAGGAAATGGATATTTAATATAGTAGTGAAATAGAACTTACAATATTAACCAATCCATATTGGTTAAATACACATACACATGTACACACACACACACACACACACACACAAATAATAGGGATTGACCCAACTGGGTTGATTAATCTTAAAAGATTGCATGAGAATGGTTTTAATGTTTTATTTGCTAAAGTATAAATTGTATTTACTACATCTACTGTATTTATTTTATTGTGTAGTTTGTTAGGAATTAATACATTATTTCTAGTCCTATAATTGCAAAAGCAGTCTTTTTAAAAGGACGTAACTAATGAGGCAATTGAACACATTATAATACGATGCCTTTTTTTCCTATTCTGACAGAAATAAATTACAAATCACTATTTGTAGGAGTAAACAGAGTAAAAATTATACAGAGTTTTAATAAGATTAACTGTAATTGATTTGATTAATTTTACTGGCATGACTAATACATTATAGAAAGTACAAATGCTTGGAGTCATTAAAATAAAAGATCCTTTTGTGTGTGCTTGTGTGTGTGTGCATTTGTATAAATGTATGTGTATATATATATAAATTTGTGTGTGGATATATTATCAGCTTGTGTTATTAATTTAGATTTGATTTCTAAATATTTGGATGGGGTTTTCAGGATTTTCAATATTGAATCAAAGACTGCTTGATAAAGGAGTTTAGTTTCCCATCAACAGCTGGTATTATAATGAAATTAAAAAACAAAAATCCCTGGGGTTTTTTTCTCTGTTATTCTATGCAATTTTGCTTTTATTGCTTTTTTCTTTCATTTTTAAGTGTCCTTTACCTTATGAAAATCTTATTTTTTATCTGATACTCAGATAAGCCTATGAAAGCTTGTTTTTGATTATCTCTTACAGAGATTGTAGTATATTGATTTTAATATTTGTTTTGTTTTTAGCTTGAAATGAATTTATCCTTCCTTAGGCAGTGGAGGCAGACAACATTGTGGTATGCAGGCAATACCCTGTAGGGAATGAGGTTGTCACAACAGTCTCTGGGTTCCTTGAACAACCTTTTCCTCTCTTTGTTCATTTGACTTTATAGCAAGGAAAGAGATGGCTAGGCTGCTTTCCCAGTCTGTAATGCAGTGTAGGAAATGTAAGCTTGAATAGATTTAAAGTTTTCCAAAAACTGGATTGAACTTCACTATTATTTCAGCAAGTTTGTTGACTAAGCATGTTATAGAAAAATGTTGTGTTTTTAAAGAAAGAAATGAACCTTTTTTTCCTGTCATTCACACCAATTTCTCACATTCATAACCAAAATGTCTGGGTGAGCAGGCATGTTTATCAAACAATACATATCAATGAAACACATAAAAGTTTAGTACTTAAATCAAATGCAAGTGTACTTCAGAAAGTCTGCAGAAAAAAATACAATTAAAAGATAATAAGAATCTTACCATGAACTTTTTGAAGTATTCTTGTATTTTATATTACTTACATAAAGAAATAGAAGAAGAGGTTATTTTATTATTTAATTGTGGTAGTTTCCCTAAATCTAAAGCAATTCTAAACATTCAGGCTCACACACTTACACACATATGCACAAACACACACAAACATTCACACACACACATTAAATATATGTCCCTTGGGTATCATGAATAATGAGTAACCTTTCTCACTTGTCCCACTGAACCTACAAGAGAACAAAAAGACTTCCTCTAAAGGTGTTCCTGAGGCTTACTAGGAACAGTCTGCTACTTTTATCAGTCTATATTTCAAGACATGCAACCACCAAAATATTGTTTAATTTTATAACCAGCATTTAGGTTTGTTTCTTAAGGACATAACCAATATATGAAACTCAGCAATTAATAAATTTTGTCATTTTCTCTGAGATATTTCCATTTTGCTAAAATTGCTAAATTAATGCCCTAGTTATACTACACTACTGTGAAAATGAGCCAAAGGATATCTAGTACTTTTATATAAATATTTTTCTATTCATTCAATTAACAATTTTGTTCTTTATTCTACAGACATACTTTTAACGTTTTTTTAAAAAATCTGTACTTCATAATACTATCTATATTTTAAAAAAAGTAAAGTTATGTAACTAAAATGCAGTCTATGAACTAGGATTCAATCTCCCCCATTCTGCTTTGCCCAACCAAAAAAAAAAAAAGAAAGAAAGAAAAAAGAGAAAGAAAATTGGCCATGCTAATAACAAAATAGCTGTTCATTAGGTGACCAGAGATTAGGGAACCAGAGACATCAATGGATATCTGAAAATAAAAGGGTAAATAGGATTAAATTAACAGATAAAGTATACAAAAAGAGGGATATCTTTGGGAGGGTGTGGAGAACTGCCAAGAAAGTAAGTGCCAATTTTCAAAGTTGAGTTCCAGGGAGGTATAATCTGAAAAGAGGTAGGGAAAATAGAAACAGGCTCCTACAGCACAATCAAAATGTTAGAGCATCAAGATAAACTGAAAAATACAAAAAGTTTTGCAATTGCCTAAAACATATTTCTGTATGAGCTGAAAGGAACAGGGAGGGAGAAAAGAAGAGAGAAAAAAGGAAATAAAACATTTTTCTATCCATATAAAAGCCAGAATCTTCAGATTGAAAGGCTCTCTATTGAGTATCCATAGTAAACAAAAAACATTCAGTACTTTGATACAGCCTGGTGAACACTAGAAGTTAATTATTTTTTTAAAAAAACAAGAAGAACAATTTTCCTATTAAGAAATGAAATAAGACTGATATCATACTTTGGATTGGCATGGTTCAAAAAGACAATAAAATTATGCCTTCAGAGATCTGAGGAAAGAGAAATCTAAATTAGAAATTCTATAGCCATCCAAAATAGTAATCTAATCTGAATTCAAAATAAGTAATAAGAAAATCATGCTATACATAAAATATTTTTTATGCCTTTGAAAAGTAAGCAAATAATAAATAAATAAATAAAGATCTATTTTCTTAGAATGCTCTCAATAAAATGAAAATGGAAACAATAAAAGAAAGATAAAAGATTCTACCTTTGAAACATTCAAGAAATATAATTTTAAAAACCTTAATTTGAAAGCTGTGATACAAATATTAAAAAAACAGAAATAATTAGAAAACATAGTGAGAGGACTTTATGAGAAATGTACTGAAACTAAATTAAAATTCATTTAGCTAACTGTAGAATTAAAAAACTAAATAATCTTAATGATATAAGGTTCTGTTATTATTTATCAATATGAGAAAAGAAAGATTATTAGACATGACAAGGGAATCAAGAATTATCCAATATCCACTTTTGAAATAATCCCTGTCGGGTCCACCACCGGCCGACCCGTACAGCCCTAGCCTCGTTCCTTCTGGTGGGCGAGCGAACAGCCCGGGATTCCTCTTTCCCTCCTGTCCCCTTTTGGAAGGAGACAGGGGAAGAGAGCCGTGAAGAGAGGTGAGCACACCGCCCCGGCCGGATAAAGGACGCTCAGACACGGCAGGGGTTCTGCCAAGCAGTTCCGTTTATTAGCACACAAGCACTTGTTTTTAAAGGTAAATGGGGAAGGCAGGTTTTTTACATCCTCCAATCAGCTTAAGGGTCCTGTCTCAATGCCTATATATTGCAATCATGCAGTGTTCACGAGTGCGGCCAATAAGGCCTAAGGCAAGGTTCCCGCAGACACTCCCACCCTGCTTCCTCCCAGCACCGTCTTAGGCTGCCACATTAATACGCCCTTGTGGGCCCATAATGGCGCCGCTTGTAATGTCACTTAAGGTGGCACTGGTTTTTAAGGCCCAACAAATCCCCAAAGTAGCTTTATTCTAATTAATTTATAAAATATAAATAAAGAAACTTCACTTTCACCAAATATTTGAAACATACTTTCAAGTAGCACAGATTAGGTGACATAATGATTATCTTTTCTATGAATTAAATTATGCTTATAATTTTTCAAAATTTAGAATGATTGATATTAGCAAAACATTGAAAAGAAGTATTGTACAGAAACTATGATAAGACTTGGTAAAATATAAATAATAGTATAACTGACCGAAGTCAGTGGATGTGTGAGCCAAAGAATTAACAATGAGAGAATTAAATACATCACCTGAAGTTAAATTACGTAACAACTGAAATAAATAAAATAATAATGTAACTAACTATGCTTACAGGTCCTTGCTAGGCTATTCACTCCCAACCTTTATAATATCAACCACAGCAATATTGAGAAGGAACCTTACAGAAGCAATTCTCTTATCTTGCTAAGACAAGTCCTCCCATTTCCTCAACCTTAACATTTTAAAGTTGATGAGGGGGGCAATAGATATCCTAGTTCTCTGATCTTTTCAACAATGTCTAGCTCGTCATTCAAAGAAAGAGATCAGTTCCAAAAATTAGGCTACAATTAACTGAGTATTCCCTCTTATTGAATATACCATAAGAACTAATTCCATTATGATTCACCTCCCTGAAAACTTCAGTCAGCACATAAAACCCAGAAAGACAGAAGAATAAGAGGCACTTGGCTTTCATCCTCTTCTAAAGATTCCAGAATTTTCAGTAAGTCTGAAGCACCCACTTAGAACAAAAAAAATGAGAATAGTCACATGACAAAAGTAAGAATAGTGGTTTCCTTTTGACCTCATCAACCCCTCCCCAGGCTAGAATAGCACCAACATAGAGGATTCTCCTGGATTTACAGTTTCTCCAGTGAGGAAAAAAGAGCCCAAGGCAGATTTCTATCTTCCCCACCATTCTGTGGCATTCCCAAGGAGACCCATATCTGTTTCATTTCACAGGGAATACTGGAGAAACTGGCAGAGCTAGACTTGCAG
>NW_007730903.1:3360-6313 GCF_000696425.1 Galeopterus variegatus | reverse complement strand
TAGATTAAAATATTATGTGTTGTAGGATATTTTATTTAAGCCTCATGATAACCCCAAAGAAAAAAAAAACATGTGTAGTATATACACAAAAGTTTAAGAGAAAGAAATCAAAGTATACACCAGAAAATGTCATCAAATCATAAAGAAAGACAGTAAGAGAGGTAAAAAGGGAAAAGAAACTACAAATGTCAGAAAACAATTAACAAAATGTCAATAGTACTTAACTATTAGTAGTTACTTTACACGTAAATGGATTAACTATTCCAATCAAAAGACACAAAGTGGCTAAATAAATAAAAGAAACAAGATGCAATTATTTGCTGTCTACTGTAGTCTCACCTTAGATTTAAGGACACATGTAGGCTGAAAGTGAAGGTATGGAAAAACACATTCCATACAAATGGTAATCAAGTATAGCAAGGGCTATATTTATATCAAGCAAAACAGACTTTATGTCAAAAAGTTTCACAAGAGACAAAAAAAAAAAGGTCTTTAAATAATGACAAAAGGGTCAATTCATCAAGAAGATATAGCAATTGTAAATAATAATGCACACAGCATCAGAGTACCTAAATTATATATATAATACAAATAGAACTTAAAGGAGAAATAAGAAACAATACAGTAACAATAGGGAACGTTAATACCCCCTCTCAACAATGGATAGATCATCTAGACAAAAAATCAATAAAGGAACAGCAGATTTGGACAATTTTGATGACCAAATGCACCTAAAAGAAATATACAGAACATTCTAACCAACAGAAGCAGACAGTACAGTCTTCCAAGCATACACAGAGTATTCTCCAGGATAGATCATAAGTTAGATCACAAAACAAGTCTTAAGAAATTTAAGAAGACTGAAATCACATCAAGAGCCTTTTTTAATCACAATGTTATAAAACAATAAAGTTTAGGGCAGAAGTAAATGAAATACAGAATAGAAAAGTAATAGAAAAGACTAGGAAAACAAATAGTTCATATTTTTGAAAAAATAAACAAAATTTACAAATTTACTTAGACTACATGAAAAAAAAAGAGAGGACTTAAACTATAAATGAAAGAGAAGAAATTACAGCTGATACCATAAAAACAGAAAGGATCATAACAGACTACTATGAGCAATTGTAAGTCAACAAATTAGATAACCTAGAAGAAATGGATAAATTCTGAGAACTATACAACCCACTAAAACCAAATCATGAACAGAAAATCTGAACAGACCAATAATGAGTAAAGAGGTTGAATCAGTAATCAAAAACCTCCCTATAATGGGAAGCCCAGCACTAGAAGGTCTCATTGCTGAATTCTACAAAACAATTAAAAGAGAATAGAAAGTCTCATTGCTGAATTCTACAAAACAATTAAAAGAGAATTAACACCGACCCTTCTCAAATTCTGCCAAAAAACTGTTAAGGAACACTTTCAAACTCATTTTAAGTGGCTGGCATTACCTTGATACCAAAGCCAGGTAAGGACATTGCAAGAAAAGAAAATTGCAGGCCAATATCTTTGATGAACATAGATGTAAAAACTTCAACAAAATACTAGCAAACAAAATTCAACAGAATATTAAAAGGATCATACATTATGATCAAGTGGGATTTATCCCTGGGATGCAAGGATGTTTCACCATGTGCAATTTAATCGGTATGATGCACCACATTGACATAATGAGGGATAAAATTTTCGTGGTCATCTCAATAGCTACAGAAAACACATTTGACAAAATCCAATATCCTTTAATGTTAAACACTCTCAACAATTTGGATATAGAAAAAATGTACCTCAACACAATAAAGGCCATATATGACAAGCTTACCATTAATTCTCTAAGATCAGGAATAGACAAGAGTGTTCGCTCTCACCATTTCTATTCAACATAGTACTGAAAGTTCTAAGCCAGAGTAATTAGTCAATAAAAAGAAATAAAAGGCACACAAATTGGAAAGGAAGAAAATAAATTGCCTTAGTTTGTTGCTGGCATGATCTCATATATAGAAAACCCTAAAGACTCTACCAAGAAATTAAAACTATAAATAAATTCAGTAAGGTTTCAGGAATCAAAAACAACATGCAAAAATCAGTTGCATTTCTATACATTAAAAATAAACTATCTGAAAAAAAAATTAGGAAAACAATACCATCTATATCCCATCAAAAACAACAAAATAGTTATGAATAAATTTAACCACGCTAGTGAAAGATATGTGCACTGAAAACCATAAGACTCTGATGATAGAATCTGAAGATAATAGAAATGAATGGAAAGATATCCCATGTCCATAAAAAATAGAATTAATATTGTTAAAATGTCCATACTACCAGTGATCTATAAACTCAATTCAATCCCTGTCAAAATTCCAATGGCATTTTTCACAGAAATAGAAAAAAAAATCAATTCTAAAATTCATATATAACTACAAACAACCCTGAATAGCCAAATCAGTCTTGAGAAGTAACAACCTGCAGGCATTACACTTCATAATTTCAAACTATATTACAAAGTACTGACATAAAAATAGATATAAAGATCAATGGAACAGAATTGAGAGCCCAGAAATAAATCCATGGGTTCAAGGTTGATTAATATTTGGCAGAAGTGCACACAATGGGAAAGGATAGTCTCTTCAATAAATAATGTTGGGAAAACTGGATACCCGTGTGCAAAAGAATGAAGTTGTTCCTTCCCTTACTCCACTCATAAAAATTAACCTGAAATGTGTTAAAGACTTAAATGTAACCTGAAACCATAAAACTCTAGAAGAAAACATACAGAAAAACCTTCCTGACATTGGTCTTGGCAATGATTTGTTGGAAATGACAAAAATGCATAGAGATAAAAGCAAAAATACACAAGTGGGACTACATCAAACTTAAAAAACTCGGAACACAAAAAAATCAGTAACATAATAAGGAAATCTATGGAATAGAAAAGAAATATTTGCAAAGC
>NW_007730903.1:2137-3002 GCF_000696425.1 Galeopterus variegatus | reverse complement strand
TCTTGGCAATGATTTGTTGGAAATGACAAAAATGCATAGAGATAAAAGCAAAAATACACAAGTGGGACTACATCAAACTGAAAAAACTCGGAACACAAAAAAATCAGTAACATAATAAGGAAATCTATGGAATAGAAAAGAAATATTTGCAAAGCATGTATTTGATAACGGGTTTATATCCAAAATACATAAAGATCTCATATCAACTCAATAGCAAAAATAAATAAATAAATAATGAGAATAATCTGATTTAAAAACGGGCTATAGGACCAAGAAGACATGTTTCCTAAGAAGATATAAAAATGGCCGACAGGTATACAAAAAAGTGCTTAACACCACTAATTATCAAAGAAATGCAAAACCACAATGAGATAGTTTCATCTTATATCTGTTACAATGGCTATATCCTTTATTCTGTAAATATGGTTAAATAATTAGTCAAATTGATTAATTTCAATTTATGAATCTACACTTGCATATACTGAAATAAATGCAATTTGGTCGAAATGCACTTTATTTTTTATAATCTGATGAAATTAGCATAAAACACATATATTAATGAGTAATTTTATCTTTTAATCTTTCATTATTTTAATATTCTTGTCATATTTTGATATCAGAATTATGCTGGTCTCAAAAATTTTGGAAGCATATTATCACTCATTCTATTTACTGACAGAATTTTTGTAAGTTTGGCATTATTCCTTCCTTAAATATCAAAAAAATTATTGATTATGCCAACTTGACTTAGGGTTTTTTTATGGAAAATTTTTTAACTAGATGTCAAATTAAAATTTAATTATTTTGTCAAATATAGGCCTATCTGGATGATCTTTTTTTTGAATTTATGCTAATTTGACTATTT
>NW_007730903.1:0-861 GCF_000696425.1 Galeopterus variegatus | reverse complement strand
ATTTATCCTGTTGAGAAGGATTTTTCCTTACTGTTTGTGACTTTTCTGTTATTGATTTATATATTAATTATGGTCATAAAATGATAAAATATCAGTCTTTTGAAATTTGAGACTTGCTATACCTTAACATCTCAACAGTTACAGGAAAAAACAAACAAAAAACTCAGTAAAGTAAGAGCAGAAAAAGGTTACCGTATAAAAATATCAATAGTAAATATCATATATAAAGGTGAAATTTTGAAATATTGTTGAAGGTACATTGAAGCATACAAATGTATAATAATATATCTTTGTGATAAGTTAAAGTCATTTTGAAGTATACCTCTTTCTGTCCAGGATATGTCTGTGTCAAGGTCTTCTTTATTGGATATTATTTGGTGAATATTTTCATGCTCTAACTTTTTCCATCTTTTTAGTTATTATCTTTTATATACCCATATTTAGATGTGCCTTTTATAAGGATCATGTTCTTGTCTACATTTTTATACAATCTGTGTCTTTTATTTTTAGCACATAATCCAAGTTTCTTCAAAGTAATTACTGATATATTTGGTTTTAACTGCATAATGTTTCTATTGCTTTCTCTTTGTCTAGCCAGGTCTATTTTCCTTTATCTCTCCTTTCATGATTTTTCACAATGGGCTTTTAAAAAACTATTTCATTTTCTACATTTTTTCTGCATGATAACTATGCACTCTGTAATTGGTTATATTAAATATGACAGTATGCATTGTTGACATATCAAAGTCTATTTTAAGTTTCTTTTATCACTTCCTGGACAATGCAAAAAATTAAAATGCAATAACTTCACTCATTCCCATTCAAATCATAATCATATGCTATTTTTCATGTACTTTAGTT
>NW_007730902.1:160409-176830 GCF_000696425.1 Galeopterus variegatus | reverse complement strand
ACTCAGGATCGCGCTGTTTCCCGACACTGGTGCTCCAGACGCGCCGCCATTTTCCCCCTCTGTCTGATATGTATTTCACTGACCAGTTTTCTTGCTTATGTTTTGAGTCATGGTATAAGGTATAACCTTAGTCAAAAGACTAGTTTTTATTCTTTTTTGTGCCCTCACCCACACCATCTACACTGTTTCACTTAGTAGTCTTTCAGAAAATGTTGATTTATACCAAGAAATAAAAAGCGCAGTCCTTACTCTCACAGAGTTTATAACTTTGTCTTTATAAACTAACCATAATATACAACATATCACACCATAAACTGCACACCCCACTGCTGCATTTATCAACATAGTCTGTAAGTATGTGTTATACCCATGGCCTGATCTACCATGTAAGGAATCTGATACTTGGTAATTGTTGACATCTTTCTCAGATTTTCACTAACAATTGAAGTGATTTTTATGGACAGCCACCAATAGTTTTTAAATGTTTGTTTAATAGGAAAAAACATTCTATATAGTAAAAAAAATTGAGGGCCGGCCCAGTGGCGCACTGGAGAGTGCGCCGCTTGGGAGCGCGGCGGCGCTCCCACTGAGGGTTCGGACCCCAAGTGGAGACCGGTTCCTGCTCACTGGCTGAGCGCGGTGCGGGCGCAACACCGAGGGTTGCGATCCAGTTGCCGGTCCCCGGTACGGGCGCGACACCAAGGGTTGTGATCCCGTTACCGGTCAGTAAAAAAGACAAAAAGGAAAAAAAGAAAAAATAATTGTCATATTTATGCTCCTATAACCCAAATTTAGAAAAAAAATGCACTGAGAATATTCACCACTAAAATAAATCTTAGCTGCACTAAAAACATTTATACTAAATTTGTAAAATTAATTCTGCAACACTGTTGTGAAGATGTATTGATCTAACTTTTAATTTAAATGAACTAAATAGATTTGCTCTGATCACCTAGTAACAGTCTATAGTCTATTTAGAAAGTAACATTTTAATTTTTCTGGTGAAAAAATGTTAAGACCTATTCTTCCGAATCTTGAATAGTTATGATCTATGGTGCAATAAAAAGAAAATTATGGAACCTAGTTTTTAGCCTTTGTTCTGCCACTAACTAGCTAGGTGACATCATTTAAATGCTTCTGACCTCTGCTTCTTTATCTGTACAAAGAGGAGTTGTTAGATCATTGCTTATAGGGTCTTTCCAACTGTGATTCTAAGAAAGGTAATCTAACTTTCTAGAAACATTATTACCTAATTCACTTAAATTCACCCTCTATTAATTACATAAGCTTCATTTCTAATTCAGTATATGCTACAGGGGAAGGATTACTGAGTCTTCATGCTCCCACATGTAATTATGAAGCAAACATTTGGCAGCATTTAGGCTTAGAATTGAGAATGGGTATGTTGAGCAGCAAAAAAGGCTTGACATGTTGTGATAGTGAAGAGATTCTTAGAAGTTTTTAGAATCCTCTGATCATGGTTTTTAAGAAAAAGAATTAACTTTATTTATCAAGGAATCTCACTTCCCTGCTTAAAATCCTCTTATAGGGTAAAATAGGTATTGATGGCTTTTCATGATCAGATCCCATTGAAACTCCAGTCTCATCTCAAAGACCTGCTCTCATTTTATCTACTATTATATAGTATTATTTTCATGATTTGTTTTATTATTATTATGAAACTCTATGTGTCCTTTTGTTTTATGTATCTCTCTTGTAAGCAGCATATATATAAAGTTTTTATTCTGTATCTAGAATTTTTGTCCGGTTGAACAATCATTTTCTTTCAATTATCTAGTTTAGTTCATTTATTTTTATTATGATTCTGATATATTTGGATTCTGTGTTATTTTGTGCTTTCCATTGATCCTGCTTTTCCTATTTTTTGTCCTTTCCTGTATTTTTTAAAATTAACTGAGATTTTTAAATTTTGTTTTCATTCTACTGATTTAACCTATAACACTGTATATTCATTATTATTCTTAAAATGTTTTAAATGTATACTAAACAAAGTTAAAGTTAATAAATATCTCTACTCTTCACTAGAACAATTCAAAAACCTCAGAAAAATTTAACTGCAATCACTTTTCTTTCATATTATTAGTATAAGTGATATAATTCTTATCCCCAAATTAAACATTATCAGCAGGGAGGCTATACACATGTTTACCAGTTTCCATATTCACTATTTCTTTTTTAAATTTTTAAAATTTTTACTGATTATACATATTCATGGGTCACAGAGTTGACCTTCAGCAACTGTGCCCAAGATGTGATGATCAGATCAATACTATCATCATTCCCACCAAGACAAATTGCAGTTATTCACTATGCATTATTTCTTTTATAAGTCATTCTTCTGAAAGTCTTTGCCTCTGTCCTGAAATCCATTTTTAAAAACAGTTAGTTTCAACCTTTATTGCACATTATAATTACCTGGGGAGCATTTAAAACTTCCAATATCAATGGCTCTACCACAGATCAATTCCTAAGAATCTCAGGGACGTCTTCTGCTTTTACTCATGAAGGAAAGTGCTATAGGAACTATCTTCCTGCAATTAGCAACTAAGAAAATTAGATACAAGGTTAACATTTTAAATCTGAAAATCTGAAGTCCAAAATGCTCCAAAATCCAAAACTTTTTGAGCACCAATATGAGGCTCAAAGGAAATGCTTATTGGAGCATTTCAGATTTTGAATTTTTGGACTTGGGATGCTCAATCAGCTAGTAAAATGCAAATATTTAAAAATCCAAAAGAAACTGAAATTTAAGACACTTCTGGTCACAAGCATTTCAGATAGATTTACTCAACCTGAATATGATATAACTGTTTTCAGGCATTGGGCAACAGGAAGCACAGGACTGTGATCCATAAGAGAAGGAAAACAAAGAAGATAAGCTTTATAATTGTCCTCAACTTTCTGCCTGGAGGTAGCTTCTTGTCTGCAACAGAGCCTAGTATCTCTCAGCACTGAGGTGTCAGATTTGGTTCCTAGAGGCTGAAACAGTACCTTGTCAGTCAAAGTACTAGTGGACGGAGCTACACACAGAGACCTCTGGAGATCTGTAGAAGGGTTCCTTTAAATCTTAATTTGAGTATTAATCTATGTAAATGTAAGATAAAAACTTATAAACCTAGGGGACTACAGGCTGAAAAGCTGTAGGTCATATATTTCTTAGATTTCATGTAAGATTGGGAATTCTTTGAGTTCCCACCAGCCATAACATGGAGATATTGTAAAAGGGAGCATTGAGTAGTGTCTTTAGAAGTCTTTAGAAGAGTACTGCCTTACTTATGGGGCACTAAAGGCTGCTTTGGATTTTACCTAACAAAGCTTAAGATCAAGACTGAAAAAGGACTAAACTAGTCCTTAGGAATGAATCCTTAGCAACTAATTCACACCACCTCCCATGACATTCTAGAACAAAGTCCTACATTCTTTAAAGGAATACAACAAAATCCAGCACTCAACAATGTAAATTTCATGTCTGTATTAGTCAAAAATTACCAGACATACAAAGAAGCAGAAAAACATGACCTATAATGTAAAGAAAATTCCACCAGTAGAAACAGACAAAAAATGATAGAATTAGAAGTCAAGGACTTTCAAACAGCTATCATAAACATTATAAATATGCTCAAGGATGTAAAGGAAAACATGAACCTGATGAGGAGAGAAATAAAAAATATAAAAAGACTCCAATGGAACTTGTACTGTTGAAAAACATATTAGTGGTTTTTTGAAAAGACATATAAAATTGATATACTTATAGCCGGAATAATCAAGAAAAAGACAGAGAAGGCAAAATTAACATTACCAGGAATGAAAGTTGGAATATCATTATAGATATTTCAGATATTAAAAGGATAATACATTATTAAGAATTCCTTGTGAATAAATTTGATAGCTTAAGTAAAATGAACCAATTCCTTGAACACAAACTACTAAAGCTTTTAAACAAGTAATAATCTAAATAGTACTGTTTCTATTAAGTAAATTGAATTCATAGTATAAATAAACTTTTTATTGATGAAAACTCCAGGCCTAGATTGCTTTACTGGTGAACTCTACCAAACATTATGAGGAAATAATATCAATTCTGCGTATACCTCTTCCAAGATGTAGAAGATGACACTCCCATATTATTTTATGAGGACAGTATTACCCTTATACCAAAACCAGACAAAGATAGTACAAAAAAAGGAAACTGCAGATCAGTATTCCTCAGAAACATAGATGCAAACATTCTTAATGAAATAATAGCATGTCAAATTCATCATGACCAAGCTGAGCGTGTCCTAAGAATGTAAGTTGATTTAGCATTTAAATATAAGTCACTGTATTCGCTGAATTAACAAGTTAAAAAGACCAGTCATGTAATCATCTTAGTAGCATTCATGATACAAAAACTCACAGCAGAACTAGGAATACAGGAACTTTTTCAATCTAATGAAAAGCATCTATGGAAAATATACAGTTGGCATCATACGTAATGGTGAAAAACTGAATGCTTTACTTCTAGCAGGAAGAAGTCAAGGATGTCCATTCTTTTGTCTTCTGTCGATTTGTTCTAAATGCCCTAGCCATTGCAATGGGAGAGGAGGAGAGGGAGGGAACACATAGACTTAAAAGAAAAGAAAGAAGTAAAACTGCCTTTATTTGCAAAAATACATGATTGCATGTGCAGAACTCTCTCTAAAAAAAAAAAAAATTCAGAATAAGTGAGCTAAGGCAGGTTGCAGGATACAAGACCAATATGGAAAACTTAATTGTATTCCTGTGTAGTACCAATGCACAATTTGGAGTTAAGATTTAAAAAAAAAACTTTAAAAAATAACATCAAAAAACAGTAAATATTTAGAAATTAACAAAATATGTGCAAGATTTTTATGCTACCAATTACACAACATAACTCAGAGAAATTTAAAACTATCTTTAAAATTGGAGAGATATACGATGTTATTAATTGGAACATTCAATGTTGTTGAGATATCAATTCTACCCAAGTTGCTTGATAGGTTCAAAGTAATCCTAATCAAATTCCCAGTGGGCTCCTCTGTATAGAAATGGACAGGTGATTCTAAAATTTTTCTGGAAATGCAAAGGACCTAGAATAGCTGAAGTGGTTTGGAAAGTAGAACAAAGTTGGAGGACTCTACCTGATTTCAAGACTTATAAAGCCACAGTAACTATGGCAGTATGATAATGGCATAAACATAGGTTGAACAATATAAAGAGTAGAGAAATAAACTCATTTGTATATGGCAAATTAATTTTTGACAAAGGCGTAGAGGTAATTCAAGGAAGAAAGAATAGTCTTTTTAAAAAATGGTGCTGGGGGCCTGGGTGGTTAGCTCAGTTGGTTAGAGTGCGGTGTTATAACACCAAGGTCAGAATTCAGGTCCCCATACAGGCCAGGCACACACAAACACACACACACACACACACACACACACACACACGCAAAACGGTGCTAGAAAAATTGAATATCCATATACAACAAAATGAAACTTGATCTATACCTGATACCATGTAAAAATTATTTCAAAAGCCCTAAAACCATAAAACTAGAATAAGAAAACATAGGAGAAGATCTTCATGATTTTGGAATCAGCAAAGATTTCTTATGGTATGCAAAGCATGAATGATAAAAGAAAAAAAAAACTGATTAAATGGACTTCACCAGAATTAAAAATGTTGTTAGGTTCTCTGTAGAAAAAATAAGAAAATGACAAAAGCACATTAGGAGAAAATATTTGCAAAAACATATCTGATAAAATACTAATACCCAGATTATATAAAGAATTCTTACAACTCAATAATTAAATAAACCACTCAATTTAATTTAAAAAATTTGAATAGAGAGTTCACCAAAGAAGTTATGGAAATAACAAATAAGTGCATAAAAAGATGCTCAGAATTATTAGTCATTAGGGAAATGCAAATTGAAACCACCGTATGCCTCTAAAATGGCTACAATTGGAAAGAACGATAATATCAAGAGTTGGTGAGATGTGGAGCAACTGGAACTCTTATATATTGCTGGTATTGCTGCTTTGGAAAAAAGTTTAAGGTTAAATATTCACTTACCATATGACCTAACCATTTCACTCATATAAGGGCACTTCAAAAAGTTTGTGGAAAAAATAGAATTAAAAGATAATAGGATCCTTTCCACGAATTTTTGAAGTACCTTTATATTTACCCAAGAGAAATGAAAATATGTGTCCATACAAATACTTGTACTCAACTATTCATAGGTGCTTTAATAATAGCCCCAAATTGGAAACTGCCCAAATGTCCATGAAGTATTGATTGTTAAATTGTGTTATATCCATATAATCATATACTATTAAGGAAAAAATGTGGCAAATTACTAATACAAGGAAAAACAAGGATTGATCTCAAAAGCATTAGGCTAAATCCAAAAAGCCAGAAATAAAAATATACATACCGTATGATCCCATGTATATGAAATTCTGGAAAAGCCAAAACCATAGTAACAGAGAGCAGCACAGCAGTGATTGTCTGGAGCCAAGGATGGGGGTGGAGGCAGATTTGCCCGCAGAGGGACAAGAGTAAATTTTTGGGGGTGATTCAAGTGTTTTATGTTTTGATCTCGATAGTGATTATGTGACTGTATAGACTTTTAAAACTCATTGAATTATATACTTAAAATCACTGAATTATATTTCATGTAAAGCACACCCCCAACAAGAGAACTCTGCTTTCAATTTAATTGTTATTCCTTTGAAGGTAATCCACCTTCTTTTCCTCTGGCAGCTTTTCATATTTTGAGGTGGGGGAGTGTTGGGGACTGGGAGCTTCAGTGTTCTGCAAATTTATCACAATGTTTCAAACTGTGGTTTCTTTCTATTAATCTTACTTGTTATTTATTTATATATTTATTTTGGTTCCAGAATCTGTACATTCATGCATTCATTACTTCTGGAAATTTTTCTACCAATATCTCCTTAAATATTGCCTCTTCCTTGTTTCTTTTTATTCTCTTCCTTTAGAACTTTGATTACACTGTTACATTTTCTTGTAATGCCTTCCATGTCTCTAACACCTCTCATATTTTCTATTTCTTTATTTTTCTGTGCTGAATTCTAAGTAATTTTTTAAAATATGTAGTCCAGTGCATTACTTTTTTCTTTACCTGATAGCAATCTGATTTTTAAAAATGTTTTCTTTTGTTTTTATTGGTTATCAGTATTCATGGGGTAAAAAGCAAATTGTCACCACTCGTGCCTAAGATGTGATGGCCAGATCCATACTGGCAGCATGTCCATTACTACAAATTGTGATTATACCCTGTGTCCCCCACCCAATTCGCCCCTCAATTATCACCAACCTCCCTCCCCATCTCCCTTTCCCCACTCCACTTTGTATCTCTAGGTATGTTCTCTTTCTCTGCAAGTCCAAGGCACCACTGTGGTCTTTCTTTCCTTTCTTCTTTATCTCTTAGTTCCCACTTATGAGAGAGTACATGCAGTATTTACCCCTCTGTGCTTTGCTTATTTCACTCAACACAAGTTTCTTCAAGCTCATCCATGTTGTTGCAAATGGGAGAATTATATTCTTTTTTATGGCAGAGTAGTATTCCGTGGTGTATATATACCACATATGCCTTATCCAGTCATCCATTGATGGACATTTAGGTTAGTTCCATATCTTGGCTATTGTGAACAGAGCTGCCGTGAACATGGGAGTACAGGTATCCCTTCGACATGATGATTTCTATTCCTTTGGGTATATACCCAGAAGTGGGATTGCTGGATCATATGGAGGATCTATGTGTAGTTGTTTGAGAAACCTCCATACTGTTTTCTATAGTTGTTGTACTAATTTACAGTCCCACCAACAGTGTAGGAGTGTTTCCTTCTCTCCACATCCTCGCCAGCATTTGTTAACGTTTTTGGCCATTTGTATGTCTTCCTTTGAAAAATGTCTATTCAGTTCCTTTGCCCATTTTTTAATTAGGATATTTGTTGTTTTACTGTATAATTGCTTGAGTTCCTTGTACATTATGGATATTAATCCCTTGTCAGATGAATAGTTAGCAAAAATGTTCTCCCACTCTGTTGTTTCATTCCATTGATTGTTTTTTTTTGTTTGTTTGTTTTGTTTTTTGCTGTGCGGAAGCTTTTTAGTTTGATATAGTCCCATTTGTTTATTTTTTTAATTTTGTTGTTTGTGCTTTCGGGTTCATGTTTGTAAAGTCTGTGCCCAGACCTAGTTCCTGAAGTGTTTCACCTATATCTTCCCTTAGTAATCTTACAGTTTCAGGTCTTATACGTAAGTCTTTAATTCATTTTGAGTTGATTTTAGTATATGGTGAGAGGTGCATATCTAGTTTCATTCTTCTGCATATGGATATCCAAGTTTCCCAGCACCATTTGTTGAAGAGGCAGTCTTTTCCCTAATGTGTATTTTGTTGCCATCTGGTATTTGGCAATCTGATTTTTAACACACTTATTTATCTATATATTTTATTTTTAGAAGCTCTGTTTGGTGTTTTTTCAAATATCTTTTAAAAATACAATATTTTTTCTTATTCATGATTTTAATTCCCTTTATAATTTAAAAACATTTAAATATGCATAATTTATAATCTGTGTTTGATAAATCCCATATTTGTAGTCCTTGGTGGTCTAATTCTGCTGTTTATTGTTTTTCCTGACTCACTAATGGTGGCTATTTCCTTGTGAGATGTTATTTCGGATTATGGGTTTCTGTTGGATGAAATTTATCTATAGAAAACTTGAAAACTCAGTTTGAGGGATGATCCCTAAAAAGATTTATATTTGCCTCTGCCAGATGGCTAGGGCCAATTAAAGTTAATTTTTAACTTTCTCTAACCACCCAAGTATTGTGAATTTGAACCCCAATCTCACCTGAGATAAAATATGGATTCTCAAGGGAAAAGATTTTTCTGTTTGAGAGCCCAATCCTAGATAGGCAAGTATTCTTTTCCTTTCCTGATGGTAGATTTTTTTTTCTGGTCCTATCTATCAGTGATGATAAAGAGACCTACTTCCAACTCCTAATCTTTCTGGGTCCTGGGCCCATGACTCCTGGTCCCTTCAAGATATTGAAAACCCAGGGGTCTAGGATCCAAGAGCACTAAACATCCTCCGTGCAGCCACTACTTTGGACAATGAGAAAAATCAATAGAATGGCTTGAAAAATAAAGAAATAAAAATACCTTACATCAGTTATGAATTATTGATATTATTAATACTAATTATCAAAATTAAGAAACAGCAAGAGTGTGTGTGTGCATGTGTGTATGTGAATTACGTGGAGAATACTTTTGTATTCAACTGATGATCCTCAAAAGGTTCAAACTTAAAAAACATTGTCTTCAAGGTCAAACCAAATTGGAGGCAATCATTCTTCATTCCATTTGTAAGGCCTAGGTAACTTGTCTTGGTAAAGCTAGTACTAAATATGCTTTATTTTTTCTAGACAGGTAGTTATAATACCATACAGATCTCATTTTTGACTGTCAAAACTGAAATTATTTGCAAGCCATAGATACATACAACCTTGTAGGCTGACACCTCACTTAACTGTTAAATCACCTAAAAGATTATCTTGTCTTTCTTTTATGTGAATTCAGAAACACAAAGCTATTTAAAATTCTTTCTCTAGAGAAATTCTATTAGGAGTATTATATTTCTTTGGCAGTCCTGAAAGGAACCAGCACAGTATTTTAACATATTTTTAAATGCTATTTTGGGTTATTCTTCAAAAAGTTAGATTGAAACCGGAGAAATAAAATATGCGCTATATATGTTGACATGAATTAT
Source organism: Galeopterus variegatus (assembly GCF_000696425.1). Classification (NCBI taxonomy): domain Eukaryota; kingdom Metazoa; phylum Chordata; class Mammalia; order Dermoptera; family Cynocephalidae; genus Galeopterus; species Galeopterus variegatus. Next base: position 167,009 of record NW_007730902.1, on the reverse strand, counting down.
ACTGGGGTTCTACAGCTCATCTTTGAAACCTGTCTGATACCCTAGTTAAACCAGTCTGTATTAGCACGGCCACATTTAAATATGCAAGAGACTTATAGGTGAAAACACGCATAGATAGATTGTGCTTTCACCTAATTCTCTCTGCATATTTGAATATGCACACATAGATAGATTGTGTTTTTACATATAAGTTTTAGAGTGTCCCAAAAGAGCCTAAGAATAAAAGGAAAAAAAAGCACAAGTATGGGGAAAGGAAATTATTGAAGAGTAGTTCAGGTAATTTTAAGAGACTGATGCTAATAGATAGCAGAGGCTGAGCACCTTCTGAATTATAAAATGAAAGAAAATAATGGACAAAAGAAGATAATAGCAATAATAACTACCACTTATTGGGTTCTAACTATACAGCAGAACTATATTCACTGCTTTACTTAAAAAGTGCATTTATGAAGTGTTTAATATATGCCACTTTTATCCATAGAATAACTTTTTGAGTTAGGTGCTGATATTTGCCCAGTTTTGTAAATGAGGAGACTCACGTAATCTTAAAAGTGTTAACTCAGATAACAAAAGCCAAGGTAGGGTGATTCCAGAGATATATAGTATAGCAACCTCTCTGTTATCTTCTCATCTAACTGCTAAGCTTCATCTCAATCCAGTTAGGATATGTCTTATTTATCCCATTTTAAAGATGGGCAAACAGAGGTAGATACTCTAAATAACTTGCACAAGATTAATTGTGAGTAATAGTATCAATATTAAAATGCTTAGTCACTTTCCAGAATCTATGTACTACCCATTATATTAATTATCCTGCTTTTGTGGCAGTATTCTTCAATCATTCATTTAACACATATTTGTTGGGCATTTTGTACAATGGATTTTTCTGGGCTTTTAGGATACTCTAGTGAACAATAAAGGCCATGTTACATTCTAGTGGGAGGAGATAGACAATAAATAAATATACCAATAAATGTACGTCAAAGTGTTAGTTGGTGCAATAAAGAAAAATAAAGCAGCGTAAACAGCTAGAAAATGTGGGACAAAGGTGTATTTAGATTTTTAAGATGGTCAGTGCAAGAAAACATGCAACTGTCACTGGTGCTTTTATGATGCTGTTGTTTTCCATCACAAATATCTTGACTCCTTGGTTTATTTGACATTGAAACTCAAACTGGGTTTTATATGATTCTTCTGGTTTACAGAAGAATATAGTTGACTTAAAACTTACCATTTCATTATGTAAATGATTTTATGCTGGTTTTACTCTGTAATTTTTGAATGATTATTTGAAGAGACAAAATTGGTAATTGTTTTTTTCTAAGTGTTTATCCGAAATAGCCAACTTAATAAGGTGAACAAATGTTTGGTTTTATTTGGAGAATGTGCCTTGCCCACAAGTAAAAGGGTCTTCTCCCTGTCATTAACACTGGCAATATCATGATAAAAGCAGTACTGATGTCAAGAACTAATTGACTGATTTTAATTGAAGAACACATATTACAGAGTAGATAATGGTAAGATATGTTCAACTTGTTTTTGTTTTTCTTTAAAAAGCTGAAAACTTTCTTCCTAGTAGTAATTAAAAATAAACAGCAGTCATTAACTTACTGTAGATTTCTAATGGCTATGACATTGCTTCCTTGCACGAATGATTTACTGATCTAAAGCAAAGTAATTTAACACTGAAATTATCTTGAAAATTAAAAACCATCCTAGACAATGAATAGTGTCTATTTCTATAGCACCAATTTATGTGTACTTTTCCTTTTTTATGCATTCTTCTGCACATATACAACTTGCTAGCTAACATAAAAATGGTCTCACAGGGACTCCACCTCAAAGAACAGTGTGCCAAGCTCAGTTTCTGAAATCTGTAGACTTGGGGTGATATTCATTCATTCATTCATTCAGCCAATATTTATTGAGAAGCTTCTTTAGGCTAGGCATTTTCCTGAGAGCTTTAGGTAAAAAAAATCAACACAAAAACAGTCTCTGTCCCCAAAATAATTTATTGTTGTGGGTTTGTGATAATGTTTATTCTAATCCCATCTCTTTAATTTAGTTGGTTGTATCATAATTTATTTTAAAAATTATGTGTTTTAGGTAAATTAATTTTTTTTTTTTTACTGTAAAATCCTGACTTGAACACCCCTGATAATTAATATTAGTCCATATTTCTATTATTTCTTAGTGGACTTCTACAAGTAGTATAACTACGTCAAAAGGCATGATCATCTTGGTCTTTTAAAAAGTTGCCAAAAATAGGCTCAAAATGGAAAAATAGGCAAAAAGCTTGTATCATTTTACAAAGCCATCAACACCATGTGAAATGGAGTGAGCCAACACTTAGAATATAAAACATTTCTAATTTTTAAGAATAATTTAGTGCTGGGCCGGCCTGGTGGCGCACTGCTATAGTGCTCCGCTTGGGAAGTGCGGTGGTGCTCCCGCCGAGGGTTCGGATCCCACATACAGACCGGCCGCTCACTGGCTGAGCGAGGGGCGGGAGCAACACCGAGGGTTGCGATCCCGTGGCCGGTCCCGGTCCGGTACGGGGGCAGATCCGTTGCTGGACACGGAAAAAGACAAAAAGGAAAAAAAAAAAAAGAATAATTTAGTGCTGATCAAAAATTTTCAACGGATATTGATAGTTTATATCTGAAAAGAGATCATTCAGATTATTTTATTTCCTTTCTTTCTTTCATATGCTGAATTTTAGAGTGTTAGGAGGCTATGAAAAGTTTTGTCCATTGGCTTGAGAAGTTTGACTGAAAAAAAATGAAAATTGAAGCTGCCTATTAATAAATTGAAAGAGGTGAATATTAACATAAAAGGAAATGTCAGAAAACAGATTTGTATTTTGTTATGGTTTATGTAACTTCATAAGTACATATTTAGAATATCGTGAATGAAATTAAGTAGTAAATTTGAGATATTTGGTGTTAGTGCATTTTGTTTAAGCACTAAATTATATTGAAATATGAGGAAAAATACTATAAATAGGTTTAAAGGGACCTAACCACATCTTATTTAAAATTGAAGTTATGAAGTATCTATATGATACCCTTTAATAATCTGTTACATATTCGTAACAACATTTTTGCCCTTCCTGAGTTTGTATGCTCAGCTGTTTTATCTCCTTTCTGTTCTTATCTCAATGGTTACCATGTTTATTTCTAGAACTATAGGACACAAAAACCGGTATGTCAAAGTCCCCCGTGGTCACATCTGGGTTGAAGGTGATCATCACGGACACAGTTTTGACAGTAATTCTTTTGGGCCGGTAAGTCATCTTTCTTTCATCTTGTTGCTGATATAGTTGTGTTCAAAAGTGGGAACAAAGGTATGTCAAATAGGGTGCTCAGGTAATTCAGCCAAGACTGACCGTGAATTTTATAGTGAAACAATGTATGCTTGAAAATTTTCTTTTAAATGTCATAGATAATGTAAGCTATCAAGGTGTGGGTTTTAATTGGTTAGGGTAATGATTCTGAAATGAATGTTAAAGAATATTTTTTTGTAATCTGTGGTCAGGCAGTGGTAACTAGTTACTAATAATAAAGTACAAAAGTTTGAGATTGGTTTGTATTTTACTTATTAATAAATTAGAGCCAGTCAGTGTTATTTATATTATTAATATTATTCTTACTCAGTTGTATTACATATGCTTTCTTATTTGGGGGAGAAAGGAATAGAGTTAATAGCCAGGTTACTGGGAAGTACACGTAAACCTCAGTGTATTATATCTATTGTGCTGCTTTCACTAGGCTCCCTTTCCTGCTGTGTACTTAATAGTGGTGTTTTGAATCATTGAACTATGAATATACCCATGAAAATGTATCAGGTGTGGAAAAACCTTGTGTCGTTTATACCTTAAAAAAAGAAAGAAAAGAAAGGTGAGAACCATGTATGAAGAACAATTTCATTGTGTTTATTACAGTAAGGAAACACAGCGTAGAAAACATTGACAAATGTATTGTGTGCATCACTTAATGCCACTTGGTTTAAATCGTGTTTTTAAATGAAATCTACTTCTTACTTATAACTTGAATCAGTAATTTGAGTCAGAGGCACAAAACTATTTTGAAATTTAGTGATTCTTTTTTTTCCCCTTTTTAATGGATAGAAAAATATATATACAGAGTGGCTTTTGATTCATGGATTGTACCAAGCTTCTGTTCCCATTTAGTTAATTAGTGTTGTTTTTGTTTGCCAAAATTAGATGATGAACCTTTTCTAGCATGAAGGAAAACATTTGTCACATCACATATTAACTTAATTATATTTGATGAGTTATATATATTTTTACTTTTAGAATGAGCTCTCATGTTTTGTGTTTTGATAACATTTATGACTAGGAAAAGTTACTCATAGTAATGCTCCCAAACAAGTTTTAAGAGAATCGAGGGAAAAAAAGTGAAGGCCCACAATCCTTATTCAAAGCTATGCTATGATGTCTGAGTGTAAAGATTTCTTAATGCATTTTTGATTAATGAATGGGTTATCTGAATAATTTTTAAATTATTTTAAAGTTTTTATAATTCTAAAAACTTTATATAAAAACTAAAAAGTTTTATAACTAAAAAATTAAAATAATCTTGAATTTTGATATTTTTCTAAGAATTCTCTGTTGAAATTTTTGGCTTATTAGCATACATGGAGGTTGCACATGGAAGGTCGGTGAGCTCCAGGCTTTTCTGATGATTGATTCATTTATCCCCTTGGAAGTAGGCAATGCACTTTCCTTGACATTAACAAGCTATCTAAAGGTAGCCAAGATTATCTCTAGAAAGATTATCGTGACTGTGGAAGTCAACTCACTTTTAACCTTCATTCCTTCCCAAATAAAGAAGTATATCCAACTACTTTTGACATGCTTTAACTCTATGAATAGTTATTATGCTTTATCATAGAATATGCCCAGTTTATTTAAAGTTGATGCCTACTGGTAATCATAATAGAATTGACTTTTTTCCATATTCAAGTAGATTTTTAGTTGTAATCTACTGAAGAAGAGGAAGAAAAAGAATGTCTCATTCTGGTTTTCTTCCCTATTTTTTTTTATTATTTCCTATTTGTTTCTTAATGTTGTCATCTGCTTTTCTAATTTGGTTTGTTGCAACTATATATGGGCATAAGAGCGAATTGAATTATTTTAGAATGGATATTAATTTAAATCGTGATATTAATTTGTAGCAATAGAACACATTACAACAGGAAGAGAGATCTTAGATTATGGTCCAACACCCACACTTCTAACTTGTTGAGGGTTATATCATGAAAAGAAACTAGTGTACTGTCTTATGAACATAGATGATATGTTATAATAAAAGAGAAAATCAAATAATCTTGGCTCTGGACCTCTCAGTCCCTTAACTTGTATGGATCTACATTTTCTCATGTATGAAAGGAAAAGATTCCTCTTCTCTGAGTCCCTCTTAAAAAAAATTGATAAATTGAACATTTTTATATATGTATATACTGTATATACAAACACACAAATAATCAAAATTTTAGTGAACATTCTTAGCAACTAATATAGGAGTACACTTAAATAAAATACGGTTTATCTAGAGGATGAAATAGTATGCAGTCAGAAACTATATTTGTGAAGAATTTTAATGCTATGATGTTCATGATATTAAGTGAGGACATAACACTGTATATTTGGTTCTTTATTTTTATGTTAACTATCTCAAATTGTTATGCTTATGGTTGATGCCTTTTTAACCTTTGTACTTCTCTGTATTTTAAAAGGTTTGCAAAAGTTTTTATTACCTTTAAATCAGAAAAATACTAATTATTTTTTAAAATAGGACAAAGGTGATTGAAAGTAAATGACTTCTAAGTTTAATTATGGCTCTAAGTTCTATAAAAATATCTTATGGTGCTATGGTCAGAGGCAAAATATTACAGATGTGATTGGGTATGAAATACTTCAATTATGAATAATATTTCTATGAAATATCTTTATGCTAAACCTCTTGAATATATGATCTTTGCACAATGATAGAAAATGTCCTGTCTTCTCATAATGTGGATTTACCAATTTATGGCTTTAGTTTGAATTTTTAGTGTGAGATTGTAAGATTTGGAATAAAATCCCGACTTACATAGAACAGGAAAACTCACCTCAAAGAGACCACAAGACCACGAGCAATGCAATTAGCAAGAGGTTTATTATTTCCAACGTGTTGGGTTCTCACCGCCAAGCTGGGATGAGACCCCGTTAGGCTTTTTAGCTGTCTTTTTATACATTTTTCTGGGGCAACTTTTTTGGCAGCCAGGAGATAAAGTAATAAGCAGTGTTTATTGGCTAACTTAAGTGACCTTAAAGCTCATTGGTTGGGCTAACTTAAGTGACCCTAAAGCTCATTGGTTGGCACCCATCCGTCTCTTGGTGATTTCCCTTCTGACTTCTTTACTGGTGAACACTTGGCCATCTGCTGGTTTGACTTAGCTATGTAGAGACATAAAATCAGCTAAGTACTTCTGTACCTCATAGCTCTGTGGTTACAAGCCTGTGCCTGTGTTAGCAAGAAAACCACAGGCTGTCAGCTCTGAGCTCTTCCTGTGTAGGGGAGAAGGACGGCCATT
>NW_007730902.1:50458-160399 GCF_000696425.1 Galeopterus variegatus | reverse complement strand
ACGCCAATTCTCAGAGACCCCTCCTCAAGCAACCACACTTCTTGCCCCACTTACCCAGGTGGGATAAGACCCCTACCCAGAGGTTTCTTAGAGAACATGCTTATGTGGAAAGTTTTATGTTCTACCGCAACCTACATTTTTCAGCTCTTGCAATCTAACAGAACATCCTGTGTGTCTAGCTGGCCTGGGGGAGGGGGGCAAGGTGTGTCTTGCTGTAACAGCTTCTAAGATGGCTTCACTGTTGCTAAGTTAGAGCAAGCCCGTTTACAAAAGCAGATAGCGCAGGTTAGAAGTTTTCAAGATATACATTTCATAAATTTTTTAAAATTATGATAATTGTCTGGAAGTGTTACCCAGTGCATATTACTACTTTATTTTACTGGATTATATAATGAAGATATCTGATAATTCTGACATGTTGGTTTATGATTGCTTAGAATATTTTCTAAGCATTTCTCTTAATATTTCTTTTGGCTTGTGAAAGAAATTAGTGTCTTTTCCTTGACCACCCCTACTTCCTTGTACATGATATTAATACATTTTCTATTGTAACCATGTTGTTTTCTGCTGGCACCCAAAAGTAACTAATTATTATATATATTTATGAATATTCTGTTTGCTTTAAAATGGAAGCATATGAAAAGCAAATTTTGTATTTATATTTGTAGTTGTGCATGCATAGTTGTGAATTTTCAAATAGAAATTAATTACTTCAAATTAGTAGATTTTTCATCAATTGAAAGTACATGCAGTTTTTCTTCCATTTATTATAAATATTCATTTCAGTACTTATTGTACTGTTCTCATAGGTACTTGTTCCTTTCGGTGAAAATACTGATATGACTCTTGCCATGGCCTCCATTTAGTTCACACATTTTCTATATTTGAAGTTTTTCTGTCATTTTTATCTAGCTATAAGTCATGAACAACTAAGATACTTCCACTGTTTGCTGCATAGTGATTTGTTGTAAGGAATACATGTCATAATAAAAATTATAGTGTCTAAAAATAAATCTAAAATAAATTATTTATTTGGTATCTAAAATGAATAATTTATTTTAACTACATTGACCAAAGGACATTAGAAGAAAAACTTTTGGCTTAAACATTTTAAGGCAAAGATAACTTTTCCAAGATGTATAAATGTATTTTGATTTTTAGGTTTGTGATCATAGTGTCACCTTGCGAACAATTTGTGTGCAGGGACCATGAAGCAGAACTGAACAATTTGGATGCAGAAACTATGCATGATATACTGCCTCTATCTGAGAATAGAAACTGGAAGTAATTCTAAATATGAGTCGTTTTTAGTTCCAAGTCATTTGGAAAAGAGCTGTTGATACCGACTTTATTGATACCAAGTTAAATAAAATATTAGCTCCCTAGAGTGTTTTCTTGAAGTAAATATACTTAATAGGAAGCAATGGTTTTAACAATAAATGAACATTAGCAATATTATGTATTAGTGAAATGAGCTGATGGTCTGAATGTGATGATATAAAGGAAAGTATGGAAAAATGAAGATTAAAATGCAATAGAATTCCATAGAATTCCTTTTGAAGTTTATGAAGTGCAAAAAAGGTTTTCACTTTTTAAAAACTAGTGAAAAGGTAAAGAAGAAAAGCAAAGTTCATGTCTTCTTTACCATGCAAAGCCTTTCTTTTATGCCTTCAAGATACATTTTTGAGCATCTGCTATTTGTCTAACTTGATTTTGGCCTGTGGATTTTGATGGGTGGATGGATGAGGAGAGACAAGAGTTAGATTAACTAGGGAGAGGTTGCTAGATTAGGTAATACATGTGGGAAATGGACATTTTAAGAGGTTTAGTATCTAGTCTTACCTGTTTTGAATTTTTTCCCAACATTATGCATTTTTATAAAAAAAAATATATAATATGTGATTAACTAGGGTAACAAGAGCAAGATTCTTGGAGTTACAGGAAGGAGGAAAGGAAGGGACTTTCTGATATTATTGAGACCACATACAGAGGAATTGGGGTGGAATTTGGGGAAATGTTTAAAATATTCAAAAATTATAAAAGCAGAGATTCAAGTCACAGGTAATAACAGGCTCACTGAGCCTGTGAGCCTTCCTAATCCTTTTGTCAGTATCCCCAAGCATGAAAAAGAGCCTTGATGCCCAGAAGAAGCAAGTAAGAGAGTCAAAGATATGATGACTGAGGTATAATCCTTACCTTCAAGGAAGGACAGACTAGAGGGCAGGCAGTCACAGCACAGTGTAACAAATGCTCTAAGTGGGGAAATGGCAGAGCCTCTTGGAGGAGTAGAGCATTCGTGTGCTAAAAACCCATGAGAAGAATCTGTGAAATTTCCTAGGAGGATTTGGTAGAACAGAGTGTTCTAAAATCGGTGAAAGTAATAACTATTAAGCAAAATCTTGCATTACATAAAGCATCTGGATGCTATATGTTTTTTGAATGAAGTGGTTTATGCCTGGAGTGGTTAATGGGATTCAGCTGCATTGAAAATATTCTGCTTATACAATACAGAATAATCTTGTGTACACACGAAGATGAATTGACATTTCATTTTATTTATTATTAAAGTGTAGCATTTTCCTTGTGTAAGTTCTCTAGCACAGCTAGAGTAGCTTTTACTTAAAATCAGCCGATTTCAAATAAAGAAAAATGTTATTAGACTGTGTTGACAGGACCCAAATAAAGTGTTCTATTTATGCTTTCTTTGAAAAATGTTGCTTAGACGTTAATTGGTTATATTTTCTTGTCTTGTAGGACATGCTTGTTCATTAAAAAATTTTGTTAGGAACTAAATTAATCTATATTTTATAGAAAAATAATGGTAACAACAGTCCTATGGTTCTTAAGGCCATAAAACCTTACCTTGTTTTTTTCTTAGATTTTTCTTATTTCCTTAAACAATGCTGGGAACCTAGCAACCCCACGTATGTTATTTAGATATAATTTTCATTTGACTTGTGTAGATAGACAAAGGCATGCATTCCATAAAGAGGTCAAAACTGATTAAAAGAGATGCCATTACAATGAAAATATCTGGATAATCAAAGATACCAAAGTCTCAGAAGAAATCCCATTCTCTGGAGCACTATTCAAAACTGAGAAATGCCTGTACAACAAAAAGAAACAAAAACTCCCTCTGGATTAGCTTCACTATTAGTTGGATTTGTTGCTGGACACTTGAGACATCAAAAAAAAAAGTGATTTTAAAAAGAGAGCATGAAAACATCATATAGTCGTGAAATAATATCACCCCTTCCCCCCAAGTAGGGACAATCTAAGCTTCCATTTCTATCAAATCAAATTTTGCCCTCTCTTTTAATTATTATGCTAGTGTAGAAATCATTTTCCACATGATTTCATTTTGGGATAGAAGAATGTCAGCAGAATTGTCATTAGACTTCATTGCTATGGCAGATACTGTTCCTTTGGGCCGTTTAGTTACAGAATTAAACATGTTCATTTTATTAGAAATGTATATTTACTGACAGTGGGTCAGGAGCCAAGACTTAGTGAAACATATGCAGGGTTATAATTTAGCAATTTTATAAGCTCTTAGAATTTTTTTTAAAAAGTGGGGTTGAAGTGCTTATGTTACTAGTTGTAAGATGTAGTAGGTGTCTACATAACTGGGTCTACATAAAGAAATAAAGTGAGAAATATAAGGGGCCCTTAAAAGGAGAAGAAAAATTCCCTAGCCTAGAAAATGCAAGGAGAAAGATTTGCTATTAAATATACTGTTATTCAAGGTTTGAGATTGAATTGCCTCATTTAAATGGATATAAACTTATAAAATCATTTGCTGGGTAATTGTTTGCTGTCTACATCAAGCTATGTAAATGACTTTATCTTTTGACTGAGCTTCTAGGAGATAGTTTTCTTTGGATATTTCAAATTTTCTTGAAGCTTGTTAGGTAATCTTAAAAAAAAGACTTTGTTCCATGTCAGTATCTAATTGGTTATATTTACTGAAATGACTTGCAAGAGAAATATAAGATCAGTTTGATTGTGAGTGACTTGGACAATTCTTTTCTGTGTACTGGAATCGTATATAAATCCTGTAAAGAATCATAATAACCACACTTTTAGACTTTATCTATAGTAAGACCCATGTGAGTTTGTGATATATTAAAATTTGTCTAACTTGGTGAATCAAACAAGTAAGAGTACAATTTTTTTTATTACAGAAGTCAGAATCAGAGCCATGAAGTGGGTTTTATTGATGGGGCTTCACAGACTCCATGGCTTTTGCACTAAATAGAAATGATTCCTGTAAAATGACTCCTGAATAATTCTGCTCCTACCCATCCTCCTGTTGCTAAGGATTTTTCTGAAAAGAATTCTGATCACTTCTTTCTACTTCTTAAAACAATATCATCATCCTATGGTACTGATTATACTCAACGAAGAAATGTTAGAAGCCTTCCCTTTTAAGTCAGAAACAAATCAAGAAAGCCCACTCTTACCACTTCTGTTCAATATTATGCTAAAGGTCATTGCCAGTGCAGGTTAAGACGAGGAAGAGAAATACAAGATGTAGAAATGGGAGAGGAATATTCCAAACTGCTATTTTTCATAAATATGATATTGTCTACTAAGAAAACCAAGAAGAATCTACCAAACTGTTAAGACAATTTTGCAAGTTTACTAGTATAATAGCTATTATATACATGATTAAGCATGTCTAGACATCATCAACAAATAGAAAGCATACTTTTGAAGAATTTGCCATTTAAAATAGCAATACAAAATTCAGGACAGTGGTTACTCTGGAAAGGATGGGAGTGAATATGATTGGGGAGGAGGGAGTGTTCAGGAACATCAACTTACTTGTATCCTGAGCAGTGTGGTAAGTATACAGATGTTCATTACATTATGCTTTGTACCTTTTATGTCTGAAATATATGATAATAGAATACTTTTAATAACTATATAAGTAAAATATTAAAAGTTGTCACTAGTGACTCTGCATTACTTACAATATTAGGTGTTCTCCTAATATTTGAGGGACCTAGGGCATGGAAGTTCATGTACCACATATCTAAATATTTAATAGCTATAAATCAAGTTTGCAAACTGTTAAAGGAAATACGTTCCTTTTTCTTAACTTGATATATATACCTCTATATGGCTCAAAGCAATAAACATATCAAAGATGACTGAATTTATTATTATTACAAGTATGAATATTCTGCTAAAATGTCTGTAATATTTAGAAGAGTAATACAATAAAATATACAATTTATAAATTATTGTGTGATTATTTATAAATTTTTCTGTTCTCCATGTCAGCAAAATCACTATGTTGTTATAATAAAATTTTCCACATAATTTGCATCCTACTGACACAATTATGTAAAGAATTAAACTAATATTTAATTGTGTTTAGATTGTAGATGATTTGAATATATGTTCATCAAAGTGTAAATGAAAAGTAAATGTAAAAAATAAAATAAATATTTTCAAATTATTCCAAAAAAGATTTTTTTGTAAAATATCAAAATATATCTTTTAAAATCACAAGGCAAAATATGAATGACTACTAATTAACATACAATTATAGCAGAATTACTTGAATAAATCTGCATTTTTAAGTATTTAAAGAATTAATTGAATCTTATTACATATTTTTATAAAAAATAAATCTATTTATAGGTTTAGGGTTTAATTTTCATGTGGTTGTAAGTGTAAAGAATCAGTATCATGATCCATGCATGTTATATCCTGAACTACATACATTCAAATTTAAGAGTATTATGAATTATTTAATATTTATAAAAAAGGTTCCTCTGTGGCCATGCAGGACTGTGGCTTTCTCTTGAGTACCTCTGGAATCATAAGTCGAAACATGAAGAAAGGCCGGCCCAGTGGCGCACTGCTACAGTGCGCCGCTTGGGAGCGCGGCGGCGCTCCCGCCGAGGGTTCGGATCCCACATACAGACCGGTTCCCGCTCACTGGCTGAGCGAGGTGCGGGAGCAACACCGAGGGTTGCGATCCCGTTGCCAGTCCCGGTCCAGTACGGGCGCAACACTGAGGGTTGTGATCCATTGCCGGACACGAAAAAAAAAAAAGACAAAAAACAAACAAACAAACAAAAAAAAAGAAACATGAAGAAAAGCAAGAAAAGGGACACTGAGCACAGCTGGCAAATGATACTGTGTTATACACGAATCTCTTGCCTTCATGCTGAGAAGGTGGCTTGTCAAGTTACTTAATTTTGCTTCTTCTCTTAGCTAAGTACTTACATGGCTGAAATGCTTCCTGTGATCAACCAGCAAACTTTCATGGCATTTGGACTCAGTTGCCTTTTGTTTAGAACATAAGAGAAGAGGAAAAGCATTTGTCTGGGTCCGTAATGGTGTTAGCTTGTTAAGAGTAAATACTTAGTGAATAATCAGGGTTATGATGTTACACTTCGCTAGTGGTGAATGCCAGAATCTTGAGTAACACATGTGCTCTTTAATATATTTAATTTTTATAGAAGTTGTGATATGTGAGTTTCTCAAAAATAAAGGCACCAGAAAGCAATGCCTGCTGCTCACAGCTAAGGGCAGTATGGCTTAAAGGATCTAGTCTAAACTCATTAGTATGGCATTAAAACCTTCTTGAATCTGATCCCAGAAAAATTTTCCAGACCTGTTTTTCCTCCTTTCTTATGCCAGCCTATGCCTAGGTCATTCCCTAAATTCACCATTCAGTTTTGCATCTCTGCATCTTGGCACATACTGTCATTTTCTCTCCCTTGCATTGTCTTCTGCCTGCTCACCTCGTTCTGAAGAATGACTTCTTCCAGACCTACTCTAATATGAAGCTTTGCTTCTGTTTGAGTCAATTAGCCCTCACAGTATTTGCAGCATAATTGTAAAGCGATTTTATGTGTGTACAGAAAATTGTGAGCTTTGCCAAGGCAGGTATGGGAGCTAACTCATCCTTGTATTCCTATAGCGCAGAACTGGGAACGTGGTTTAACAGCTGTTTCGTAAAACAATTAATGACCAATTTGTCAGAAGTAAAGGTTCATCTAGAGTAAACTACAGCCCTTGGACCAAATCTGTTCCATGCCTGTTTCTGTAAAGGAAAAGTTTTGTTGGAGCACAGGCACACTCTTTGGTTTTCAAATTGACTATGGCTGCTTTTTTTTTTTCTTTTCTTTTTTTTAGCCAGGAGGGCTGAGTGAAGTACTTGCAACGAAGACTTATGGCCCACAGATCCTAAAATATTCACTATCTGGCCTTTACAGAAAAAGTTTGCCAACTCCTGATCTAGTGAATTAGTTTTATAACTTTGAAAGATTGGTTAAACACTGATTGTGTTTGTCCTTGAATATGAAGGTCAGAAATTTGAACATTAGCTAGAAGGCACTAAAAAGCCACTTACATTTTTGAACAGGAAAGTAGTAAGTTAGAAGAGGCATCTTAGCAAGACTGATTTGGGAAAATTATGAATGAAAGATTATATTGGAAATAGGCTATAGGTAGAGAATGCAATTACTTGATAATAATATTGGTTCAAGTGGGAGATGATTAGGCCCTAGACTAAGGTGGCAGTAATAAAAAATGAGGAAGTGGATTGACATGAGAATTCTAAGGAACCAAGAGTTGATTGGATGTATGTTAGATTAAGCTACCTGGAATTAATTCACTACATCTGTTAGACAAATTCACCAGCTAAAATACTGAACTACCTTCATGCTCACCTCTGATGAGTCAAACCTTAAAAATTAAGCATGAGAAGCATAAATCATGTGATATTTTTGTGATCTTTTTTTATGTGAAAGATTAAAGAATGGAAGTGACCAAGTGATGCCTCTCAGGTTCTCTGGTTTGCAAAGCACTTGGACAGACATTTCAGTGGGCAGCCTTTGTTACCTGATGAGGATTGTGCTGCCTTGTAATGATTAGATTTGCTTCTCTGGACTTGGAAGGGATTATCAAGTCTTGCTTGTGACTCATTAAAATGGACAGGGAAGTATTATTCCATCACAGTTCTGTTCTGTTACACTTAGCATTCATGTCAACTCATCTACTGCCCACCCATTTCACAGGCCTTCTCTGTTCTTTTTCTAAAGTTCTCACATGTTTCAAAATGTGGGTGATTCCTCGAATGTGGAGGCTAGTGAGAAGGAAACACATTGGAAAAGTAAATATTTTGATAATTAAACTGGCTGAAAGAAAAGCATATTTTGTAAATTTCTTTTTCATCGTTATTTAAAATTATTATTTTAAATGCACATGTATATATTTCAGAATTAAAATTTTTTTAAAAGTATCAGTTTTGCTGAAGGAACAATACAGAATGTTCACACTAGTTTCAATTTATGTTAACTAATCTCTTTAAATAATATTACTGTATTAAAATAAATATATTGATATTGATAGAGGATTGAAACTAGGATGTGATCAGTGGAAGGAAAGGGAAATTATAAACTTCATCAAGTTGTGAAATTTTGAACTTAGTTTTTTGATCACTAAACCCGATTTTCAGAAAGATAATAATTACTAACTAGAACCTATTTTAGACAAATAATTACATTAGGCTGAATTTTTACTTAGACTTTCAGTGATTTTATTTACAGTTGAAGAGCTTCGACCAAACCATATTAAAAGCTACTTAAATATCCCTTGTTGTGAAATGAATTGGCCTATTCCCCACAGAGACATTAAACTCTACCTGTTTAGTATTTGCTGGGATGCTACAGTCAAATGAAGCATTCCTCTCAAATTAGCCATGATTATATTTAGGTTGTTCGCATAAATTTTTACCTCAGTAAAAAAACCCTCATGAGATTATAAATTATGTTATTTCTACAAGCCATTATGAAATTATGTAGACTCTGGTCAAGGAGAAATTCTAATCTTAAAATATTTGGTCCAGAGGCTTTTAAAACAAACAAACTTTATTGTGTTCTTCTGAGATTATACACACACAGAAACACAAATAAAAACAAAAAACAGGTATTTACTCAGTGTTTCAAACAAAGAAAATATATGTACTGAATAGAGAAGGTAATGCAATTAAATAAATAAATTCTTTAAAGGCATGGTTTCATTGAGTTGTTGTTTCTTGATTTAATGCATTATCCTGAACTGACTGAAACCTAGTGGTACAAAATGGGCAAGGCCATTTAAAAAGTCATTCACCAAAGTGCATACTTAAATAGCCTTTTTGCCCAAATGGCCATTGCTGTTAAATTGTTACATGTTTTCAAGAGGTATTTGCTATGATTTGAATGTTTGTTTCCTCCAAAACTCATGTTAAAATTTAATTGCCATTGTAACAGTATTAAGAGGGGGAAACTAAGTGGTGATTATGCCATGAGGGCTTTATTCCTACGTGTGGGACAAAGGCTGTTATAAAAGGGTAAGTTTGACCCTCTTTTGCCTGTTTGCCCTTCCACCATGAGAGGGTGAAGCAATCCTCCCCTCGGGAGGACGCAGTGTTCAAGGTGCCATCTTGGAATCAGAATCACCAAATCTGCTGGCGCCTTGATATTGGACTTCCCAACTTCCAGAACTGAAAGCCTATAAATTTGTGTATAAATTACCCAGTCTGTGGTATTCTCTTATAGCAGCACAGCAGACTAAGGCAACATTATACTGTTGAGTCACAAAATTATACTTTACAAAGAAATTAAAATAAATTTTCAAGAGTATGTTCTGGTTTCATTTTATTATCATCACATAAAAACTTCACTGTATTTTAATTATGAAAGTAACCACCTTTCTTTATTTGGAATTATTTTACCCATTTAGATGAAAGAATATTATTTAAACGATTTGGTTGCAGGAAAGTCTCCCTACAGCCTTTGTATAGCAATATTATATTAATGTCAAATTTTATTATGTGCTTCTCCACCCTCTCATTCCCCCTAACCATCTCACTCCTCATTCTTTTGTGGTTCATTATCCACAATGCCTGTTTTTGTCCCATCAAAGTAAATTTAGTTTTTGGTTATGAGCAAGATTATGAATTAGATACTCTTTTATGCAAAGGATTTAAATAGGATATGCCTGTGTTTGAGGACATTACCTTAACTTAATAGAACATCATCCTTTATGTTCAAGAAGACTACCCTCTTTATAAAGTTATTTTCTATATTCTTTGTTTTTAATTCCTGTAAGTCTTCAAAATGGCCGTGGGAACTATTACCTTGATCTTTCTAGTGGTATATCTGCTCAAGTGTGCTTTTCTTTAACTCCAATCCTGTTTAAAACCAAACTAACCCAAACCATCATGAATCATGCAAAGCGGAATCATTACAGATGCACAGAAAATATGCCCTATATATTCTTCCCACTCAGTTGGAAGTAAACTGAGCCCAGAGTAAATTACAATGTCTTCAAAACTCATCATACATTTTGTGTTCTCTGTCCCGGGTATCTTTTACCCCATGTGGTAGCTCCTCCTTAGGAGGGGTGATCTCTCCTCTCAAAATTCCTTCTTCTCCTCCTCCCCAAAGGGAGGAAATCTGATAACCTTTCACAGAAAAAGAGAGAAAGAGACAGAGAGATGAATATCATCTCGTGCAAATGTGACTTTCTTTTAGCTTTTTATAAATGTAGCATGAACTTCTTTCCACTCAGCGTCACTATAAAAAGGAAAAATATAAAATGGAAGAAATCAGCTAGCAGACAGAGGAATTAAGACAACATTGAATATATGTTGAAGGTGTTTTGAACCATGAGAGCTGAAGGAACGGTATCCAGCCTCACCCCACCAGGTGCCTGTCTTTCACCCCAAGGCCTCCTGAATCTATGGGGAAGCCATGGAAAGCTTCCCAGTATTACATATCCTAGTTTGAGCCATAGGAGAGGAAATGATCTGACCTTCTTTAGCTCTCAATCCACAGGGTCAGCTTGGGTCAGGTGCCAGTCCTAGACTTATTAACTATTACTGGTGAGGTAGGAACTAGATGAGAAAGGATAATGATTGGCCTTGAGGTAGGTGCCCATCTGCTACCTGTCAAGGGGTGGGATAATATGCCTGCCATAGTTAGCATCAGGTATCTACTTCTAGACCACCAATTATGGCCTGAGGTCAGACCTATATAAAAATTGTGGCAGCTGTATGGAAATCTTATTTTGCTGATGCCAGCATAGGAAAAGGGATAGTTGTTCTCAGCTACTACAGGGTGCTAGACAGACAAAAGAATAAACAACACTATAATATAATGAAAGGTAAAGAATAAATGTCATAATAGAGGCAGAGGTGAAACACTATGAAATTCATAGAAGTGGTTACTTCTAGCAGGAAAGAACTGGAAAGGTTTCACTGAGTTCAACCTTGAAGAAAAGACATACTTTAGACTGTGGTCAAGTGGGAAAGTAACATTTTAGAAGAAAAGAGCAAGTTAGCATAAACATGGAGGTAGAAGTTTTTAGAACATGTATGTATTGGGTATTTGAACAATTTTGTTTGGCTAGAAGTTCAGCTATGGGAAGGGCAAATTCTGAAGCCATTGAAGGTTCAAGGACCTTGAACATTACACAAAGAAGTCTGGATATTATTCTGTAGGTTATGAAGCACCATAGCAGGCTTTTGAGCATGATAGAGAAATAGTTAAAATAGTAAGTTAGGAATGATAATCTGGCAGTGAAGTTTAAAATTATTTGGAAAATGAAGAAAGAAAAGGTGAAAAAACCCAAACCTGCAAAGGTCTTCAATATTAACCCATAGTAAACAACTTAGGACAGCAGTTCCCAGACCTTACTGTGTTTAGAAAACACTCGGGGAGCTTATTAAAATTGCAGATGCTTGTGTCCATACCACAAAGATTTTGGCCTTGGGGATTTACATTAAAAAAAAAAAAAAGCACCAATAGTCAGGTGAATGTGTCCTGAGAACCACACTTTGAGAAATGCTGATCTTGGGAAGTACAGTAATTTAGAGAACCAGTTTAAGAATTATGGAGTATGGGAGAGTCCTTATTCACCCTTGCAACTTGCTGATATTTTGGAGCTCTGGAAGTTAGCCCTGGTCTTGGTGTAATATATCTGAAGTTAGAGCCAAGCCAAAGGTTGAAGACATGAAGGTTCACTTCTCTCTGAACTTTACGTGGGCTCTGTTTCATGTGGTGCCATCTCTCTGTGGCTAAGTCAACTGGAAATTTTACAGCGTGACTCACCAGAAGAATTGCATTGAGTTCTGTGGTTTCAGTAGGGAGCAATGCCAGAAAAGATTAATGTATTCTGTTTTAAGACTAAGTGTGATCATTTTATGTGGCTTCAATATTTTCTACTTGCAACCTATGCAAATTCAAATTCAGTGCAATTTAAATCACAAGGGTGATTTGTACTATTTAACAAATGGGAGGTTCATATTAATTACCAGGTTTTTGGCAGCTTTGCTATGAGAGAAGGAGGAGTGATAAGTTCTCCTAAGAGCAGTACCTAGGAGCAGTGTATTTGTAGACTTTGCTTGGCTATTCTTTGTTAAATAATTAATTATAAGTCTTTAAAAAAAATCATCTTGTTTCTCCTGAATCAGGAGCAATAAAATGGTTATCCTGTGCTAATAAAGATCTGTGTTTAGATTGATTTAAAATGTGTGCCAGATAGTATTTCGTATACTTAAAAAAATTCTGTTGCATGTCATAATTGTACAACATGTATGTCTCACTGTAGTTTATTTTAAATTAAGAGCTATTAAAATTCTGAAAGTGTAGTAAGATTTTCTTTGCATCTTTTTCTTTTTCCTTTTTACCATTCTACCCTTTCTTCCATTATTTTCTTTTGCAGCTTAGCTAAATACCTGGGCTTTGAAGAGATTACTCATTCATTTGGTTCAGGGATTGTCAGGGTTACATTCATGTTGCCAAAGCTAGTGATCTCTTCCAAGTATTAGTCTTACTCAGCCTTCCAGCAGTATTTGATATGGTTGACCACTTCCTCTTTAAAATATGTTGAGAATCTTCGCTTAGCTTCCTAGAACCCAGCCAACCAGTCATTTTTTTCTAGGCCTCTTTTACATTTTCATCCTTCTCTGCCAGACCTCTAAATTTTGGCTTGCCCCAGGCTCTATCCTGAACGTTTATCTTTATTTAAAGCCTTCCCTAAGAAAATTGATCCCATGTCTTTAAGTGTTGTTTTTATGCATTGGTGCTCGATTTATATCTCCAGATCTTTTCATACTTAGATGTTTAGTAAGCATCTCAAATTTAACATGTCTAAAATGAACTCTCCATTCCCTTCCTTAGATTACCTCCATTTCAGTAGATAGCACCATCAGCCACCCAGTCACTCACGACAGAGTTAGGATGCATCCTCGGTATGTCACTTTTTATCTCCCCCAACTGCAGTTGCAGCCCACTATCAAGGCCTATTAGCTCTACCGCCAATGTCCCAAACTCATTTGCTTTCTTCCATCTCTACTGCTGCCTCTCTAATCCAAGTCCTCATATCTCACCATAGTAGCTTCCTAATTGCCCTACGTGCATCCCTTTTTCACCTTCTAAACTCCATGGTCTACGTGGCAGCAGGAGATATCTTATCTTCAAACCAGATCTCTCTCCTACATGAAACACTTCAGTGGCTTTGTTGCTTTAAGAATTAAAAACTTCCTCTAGGAAGCTTTCTCAGATTCACTTGACTATGGCCTTTAAGGGGCCTCACTCTGTGGGACCCCTGCATCTCTCCTCTCTATGTTTGCACCTATCTGGTTTTCTTTCAATTCCTGGAACAGGCCAAAGGTCTTTTGTATTAGCTGGATCCTCTTCCTCCAGTTCTTTTCCCTTAGATCTCTGTGTGGCTGGCTCCTTATTTTCCTTACTTCAGAGGTTTTTTTTCTGTACATCCAATCTAAAATGGAAAACACAGATACACACTTCTGCTATCACTGTCATTAATGCTTTATTTTCTTAATGGCTGTTATCACTCTTATTTTATTTCTTCATTTAATTTCTTACTTTTGTTTTATCTCTTCCAACAGAAATTAAGCTTTGTGAGATCAGAGAACTTGTCTTTTTGGTTCATTGCCTGACTCATAATAGGCACCTAAACATCTTGTTAAATGGATGAGCAAATTTCTTTTCTGTGAATAAGCGTAGCACTAGTGATGTCTCCTGGTTCAGAAGTCAGTGGAAAGTATATAAGAAGGACATCTTTGGAAAAAGGAGACTAAAATTTGCTTATAGTGGCTAGTGGAAGTTGGAAGGACGCTCGAGGCAGGAGGCACTTCCCAGGAAGAGGGCGAGATGGATTCCATCTTAAAAACAGATAGTGATTCAATCAAAGCAAACAGGACAAGGAGAAACAGAGGCAAGGAAAGGGTTCCTTTTAGGTGGAGCACAGGCCTATGTGATATGTCAGTGGAAGAGGGGCAGAGTAGAAATGAGGGTGGCAGGAATCTTTGGGCCAATAATAGGACTACCAGATATTGATTTTATCAAGACAGTGGGATATTAAGAAGGCAAAGTCCAATTTAGTACAGAGGGCCTGAAATCTAGGGGTAAAAAAAATTCCTATGGGAAGAGAGAAATCCTGGGAAAATAGAAAGAGGGATGGAACCAAAGCTTCTCATTCCACTCTAAAGCTCTCTAAACAGAATCCTTATTATCCACAACTCAAATGTTATAGAAGTGTTTTTCAAACTTTAGTGTGCATTAGAATCACCTCAGGCGCTTGCTAAAAATAGAGATTTCCTGGCTTCCTTGATATTCTGATATAGTAAGACTTATGTGGATTTTGGGAAGCTGTATTTTAGCAATTATTTCCCAAGTGAAACTAATACAGCTCTAATGAAATATCAGGCCATGGCTTGAGAAACACTGGCTTACAGGCACCCACAGTTTTATCTGTTCTCATACAGCACTTAAACAGAGCTCAATAATGTGAATGCTTGAAGAACAGGTGTGTGTGTGTGTGTGTGTGTTTAATTGCTGGTTTAGTAGTTGTAGAGGAACTCCAGAGACATTTCATTCTAAAGATTAGATGGTCTCATTTTTATTGACTTTATAAGTAATGCATTTAAACATACTCTGTCTTTTCTTTTTGTGGTTGAGTTCTGAAAAACATAGTTTCAGATGATCTATAAATCATCTGAATTTACAGAATTGAATTTTTAATTAGAAAATTGAATGGGAGAAATAAAAGAATATTTAATTAAATATATATTTCTTATTAGAAAGTATTAATAGCCCACCTACAATTACTTCTACCGACATGATTTTCCTGAACTCTGGAAGCAGGAATTTTATTATTTGTTATTTACTCAAGCAGTTTATGTATGTTCAAATAAAAACTGAAGAAGCTATATTGTAAAAACTACCACCATAGTAAAAGCAATGGCATTCCCTAGAGAGACATATTGTTGTCTTAGAAAGTTTCCTTTTCCAAGAGAATATTAAAATAATTGGATTACTCTTTTTTCTTTTCCATTTTTTCTGGAAATTTTGTGGGTTTTTATTTTCAGAGGTTTCTCTTTGCATTCAGTTCAGGAGCTGTTAAGACTTGGCTATTTTCCAGAATAAAAAAAAATTATTAGATTTTAGAAAGAATAATAGAGACAGGCTATTTGATTCAAGGAAATTCTAAGTGTAAAAAAGCACCCAGTACAATGCTTACTGAACTATTCCGTGTATTGCAATTACTGATTTAAAGACAGTGGCTGGCTGACTGCTTGTGTAGACAGAGCAGTGCTGTATTATTGCTAGAGCTAGGGCTCACAGACCCCTCAAGCCTGTTGTACAGACTGGGCCACAAACCCTTCACATACAGGTCCATGAGCTAGGTAATAGGAAAAGGTCCTGGGAACTGTGGGTAAAAAAATTAATAGGCTTTGTTCAGAGTTAGGAGCAGCCACCCTAGTGGCCTCCTGGTGTGTCCCGAGAAGCACTGTGTAGCAGAGCCATTAGTCCTTTATACTTAGGTCCATATCCAGGACACCTGGGTGCCCATATGCAATTACATTAGATAGTAACTAAGGAACACCGGGGCGCACATGGATATTTACAGCAAATGCTTGGCAAGATTCCGAAATCTGAACGGCCCTGACCATTTTCCTATATTTTCCCTACAAGTGCCCACCCAGTAGTGCCAGTTCATATTTTCTATGTTAGTGATTATCTGAAGATAGAAAATGTCTTCATAATCTCTGTTTGTCCCCTTTACCTACCCCAGGGCCTGACACCCAAAACTTTAATGAGTGTCTAGATTAAACTGAAGCAGTTTGGAATAAAATATGTAAGAAATGTGCTATGATTTGAACCCCCTAGCTGCTGGGCCTGTATTTGATGATCATAATTACAACAGTGTAACCTACTGTGCTACTGTTATACTTGGGGAGATTGATTTTAGTTCTTGTGGCTAAACTAGCTCAGAGGGTTGTCTTGATCTAACATAGCTACAATTGCTGTAATTACTCAGTCTATAAATTCCATGCCTTTTATTTCAAACAGAAAAATGGGCTAGGGGAATAAGAAAAACAAAATAAATCCTTAGCCCAAATAATATATACCAGGTGTTCTTTTTCTCGGCTTGATTTAGTTAGTCTTGCTCATCCAATACCTCATGCTTGTCTTTTCCTATTGTTGAATTTTAGTTACACATTTTTTTAAACTCACAGGAACCTTGTACTCGGAATAAAATGAACTTCAGATAGAAACTTTTCAAAGTTTGTGTCTCTTTGAAGGTCAGCCGCCTTCAGTTAATTGCTCTGTTTTGTTGCTCCCTATGTTGATTATTTTCATCTGGAGCCCTAAAGACCCATGGGGAGCTCCTGGGGTGACAGCACCATTACTGAGCAGTGCGTGTGAGGGGCTGAGAAATGTCAGCATCAGAAGCCTCCATGTGAGGATAATGAGTTCAGACATTTTAGAAACCAACCAGCTTCAGAGAATAGCATTGGAGTGTAGTCATGCTTATTTTTGAAATATAAGAGCTTGAGGCTCACCTACCGAAATAAAGAGTTTTCAAACAAAGGCCTGGAGGAGCCTAGATAGATGGTTGTTTTCACATGCAAGGGATTGGCACTGCTACTCAAGTTGATCCAAAGTGAAATTTAGAGATGAGGGCAAAGAACAGAGATACTCAAGGGTAGTTTAAATTCACAGAAATTTCTTATTAGGAAAAAATACTTAAGAAGTTTTTTGGTAATAACTGTATTCCTATTTCTCACCTTTTATCTCCCCACGTACATAAATACATTATTTTATTGTTCATATATTTTTAAAAAAATTTTCTGCTTGTACATTTTATTATAGAAATGTTTTGATGAAATGGGGCAATGTTCTCTCACTGCTATGGACTGAATTGTGTCCTTCCCGAGTTCATATGATGAAGCCCTAACTCCCAATGTGATAGTATTTGGAAATGGGGTCTTTGAGAGGAAATTAGGTTTAGATGCAGTCATGAGGGTGGGGCCCTTCCTGACTGAATTGGTGCCCTTAGGAGAAAAGGAAGAGGCACCAGAGGTCTGTCGGCCATGTGAAGACACAGTGAGAAGTCAGATGTCTGCAAGCCAGGAAAAGGGCCCTAGCCAAGACCCAGCCATGCAGGTGCCTGACCCACGCTTTCAGCCTCCAGAACTGTGAGAAAATAATTTCTGTTGTTTAAGCCACCTAGTCTATGGTATTTTATTATGGCAACCTGAGCAGACTGATGCACTCACATATTAATAATTACATGAATAGTTTATTGGATGAGGATAGTGTGAATAAAAGGATCTCATCTACATAAAATTCCCTTCAACCAATAGTGTACATAGAAGTATAATTTTTTTTTAATATGAAGATCTCCCACTGTGTTTGCAGTTGGTAACTATAGCTTGAGGTTCTTCTAATGCAGTTTCAGTTCTTTGAACATTTTGTAAAATACTGCCATGGCTAGTGTACAGTTAGGTGTATACAATTTGATTTAGGAAACACCGGAATCTCCCACACACCGATCACTATATGTGAAATGCCCAAAATTTGAAATTCACTTCTGTCATGCTAGGGCTGGGTCTGGAGCTCACAGACCCCTCAAGCCCATTCTGGACTGGGTCACAAACCCTTCACATGCCAGGCTGGGTCTCCAGATCCCTCACATGTCAGGCTGGGTCACCAGACCCCTCACATGCAGGTCTATGAGCTAGGTAATGGCAAACAGGTTCTTGGAAGTCATAGGCTGGAAAGCATGGCTGCGTGGGGCAGATGCCGAGGCAGTCAACACCAGCCAACTGGTGGCACCACCCATGCATACTAACTCCACCTACACACAACTTGCTTACAAAGAATGAGCTGCACCACCCCCAATTGGACCTAAGGGGTGGGCGAGAGAGCCTGATTAAATTATTCTGTTTTCCCAACAACTTCTTTAGGTTCAAGGCTTTGTGTCTCTGGGAAACCTTTGGTTAATATGTACATGTAAAGCTAGGGTTAGGGCTCACAGACCCCTCCAGCCTGTTGTACAGACTGGGTCACAAACCCTTCACATGCAGGTCTACGAGCTAGTAATAGGAAAAGGTCCTGGGAGTTGTGGGTAAAAAACTTTTAGGCTTTATTTAGAGCTAGGAGCAGCTGCCCTAGTGATCTCCTAGAGCATCCTGAGAAGCACTGTGTATCAGAGCTGTTAGTCCTTTATACTTAATTCCATAACCCAGGACACCTGGGTGCACATGTTCCATTACATTAGATAACCAGGGGACACCTGGGCACACATTTATATTAACATCAAATGCTCAGCAAGATTCTGAACACATGAGGGGCCCTGACCACTTTCCTGTATTTTCCCAACAGTACATATCTTAAAAACAGTAATATATTAAAACTTTACTATTATTTTTCTCAGCATAGAATAATTTTTAAGATTAGCAAATTGTTATTATACGAAGGAGAGTTAAGACTCTCCTCAAAGAGGAGATTAAAATAGGGAGGTTTCAGGGTGGCAAGAACAGGTCATGACAAACTCACAAGGATGGAGTCTTGAGCTCTCTGGTAGAGCACAAGAGAGCTCAGGGCAGAGTACCTGGATACATAAGAGGAGGAGATGCTCTAACTCTCTAATCTCTGTGGCTCAAAAATCTTCCTTCTCCCTGCCTCTGTGCTCTAATCTGAATGTTCTCAAACCACTGCCTTCGTGCTGTTTTAAAACTTGCTTCCATCTTTGTAACTAATTACCAGATATTTATGTGACTCTTATGTTGTTCCTATTTTCATTTCCATCTCTCTCACTCAGGCTTCTTGCTGAAATTACTGTTGTTCATCTTTTCTTCTCTTTACCCCAATGAGAAATTTCCCAAAGTACAGTAACAGCAAAGTGCTTGAAATCTGAACCAAAACAGCAAATATAATAGACACTCAAGGATAAGGATTTGTGATCAGGCTTTGCTATTAAAAAAAGCCAATTTCTAAACATGTCAATAATGTCTTTTAAATATTATCCAAAGGTCATAGACATCTCTTTGCTAGATGTAAACCTTTAATTGATGTTACCCAGAGATACTTTTGTCATTCTCTCTATCCCCTTGCCCCTATAGCTCTCCATACTTAGATGCACTTTTGACATACCTAGATGATTTTTGAAGTTCTGCTTTGTATCAGTTTTTAGCCTCTACTTAAGTACATGGATGCCCACATCCTCTTTGAAAGAAAATTAGTTTGGTGAATAAATATAGGTTTCTTATTTTATTTCCCCCATTAAAAATGGAGCTGAAATCAGATTAAGTACTATAAATAAATGAAAAGCTGCCTTAACTGCTAACCTGCTTAATTAATGAATAGAGAAAAATACAGAAAGTTCTGTATCTAAGATGACCTTTTTTCCTCTGGGCTCATCAGTGCTGCCTAGCTGATTGTGTTTTGAAAGAGGGTGTCTTTTGTGATTAAGTCACTTGTCAGATTTACATTGATATGCAAAGTCTCATTTTATATCTCAAGAAGCTCCACCATCTGTTACTAACATTCTTCCAGCAAGAAGTTCAAGAGAATAGCATTTGTAAGGTAAAAATACATCAGCCCTAGCTGATGTATAGCTAAAGCTTCAAATAATTGTTTATAATTAAGATACAGAACTCAGAGTAAATGCTGTTTGAACATAGTTGATAAGAATGAAATGAAGGATAACACTGGAAAGTAGAGGTGAGATGTGAAAAGCTGAAGGACAGGGAGTATATTTCCTTTATTTATTTAATTTTCTTTTTGGAAAAATTTTAGAAAAGTCTGTCTCAATTTTATTTACTTTAAGAGGATGGCTAAAATTTAGTATTTGTCAAAATTCATCATTTCACTCATTCAATTAATACTTATTGAATCCAACAATGAATGAATAAGCATGTTTAAAGTGTGTATGTGTGCAAATGCGTGTACTTCTTTTTTTGTTGGTTTTTTTATTTTTATTTTTTGGTGGCTGGCTGTGTATGCACTTCTTGGCACTTGTAATCTTATATAAATAATACAGAAAATAGCTAAAATTTATGTTTAAATATATAAATTCAAATACTAAATTAAAAGCACTACATTAAAAGTGGGTAAGAATAGTTAAATATTTGAATATCCTAAATAATATTAGATAACATGATAATAGATAAATACTCAGATATTTAAATAAATACTCAGTTAATGAAACATAACCACTTAAAAAAGGATGGTTATGGATTTAAAAAGGTGGTTAATGGATCACAACACATGAAATTGTTAAATTGAGGAGAAAATAGCAAAAAAAGACTTGTCAGAATGGAGTTGATTACCATAGTTCTTAGAATCCCAAAATTATAAGTAATGATTTGAAATTAGGCATGTACATTAAGTTAGAAAATTTAATTTGCCCATTAACCTCAAAGGAAAGCATGTTTATTTCATGCAGAATGCACAGGAAATAAGTTCAAAGAGTTTTCTTGATGAAAAGATGTCTTATAGGTTGATTATGTCTAAAATAACCCAAGGAAAAGTCATCAATAACCCTTTATGCACCCTGTGTTTCTTGGGGTGATTTTGAGAAAAATGACAGAAAAATTCAAAAGAGAACATGAGATATGCTAAACATACTTGTTAAAGAATTCTTCTAGGAACTTCAGATGCAATTAAATGATGGTTTGGTCAAAACTTTTCATTATGTATGTATTTATTCTGTTAGTAGTAGCAATAATGTTTCTCTTTATTCCTCTTTAAAATAATTTTCTCAAGTTTGTGTGTCCCTATGTATATTTGAACACAGACATACAACTATACTACACTTATTTCAATTTATGTATAATGTTATTGAGTCCATTTCTATTGTCAAGATGAAAAAAGAATAACCATCAAACTTTGGTGTATTCTTTTCTGTTATAAGTGTAATGCAGAACAATTAGAAACCATTCTTAAACGTGGAAAAGTTCTTTTAAACTTTTGATTTTGTCCTAATATAACTAGTTATGTTATGTCATTTCCTCACATAACTAATGCTAACATAACTATCATTAACTAAGTATATACTATGTGTGGTACATCACTCCTCTTCGTTTTGAGTAGATTATGCATCCCTGCGTTTTTCCATATGGGATGATAATATTTCATTTCTCTTCGTCGAAAAGAGAGTACTTCCCTATCCCATCGATATCAAGCTTATCAATGTGACTTGCTTTGACCAGTAGAGTGTAAGTGAAAGTAATGTATACTGTGACCAAGCAGAAATTTTAGAAGTCATAGTGTGGCCTTCCCAATGATCTTTTCCCTATTCTGTGAGAACAGATATGTCCCAGATGGGGGCTGCTCTTTTAGCCTGGATCCCCGAAAGGATGAATATGTGGAGTAGAGCTAAGCTGACCTGCAATGAGCCAATGGTTGACATGCAAAGTGAGCAAAATGTAAGGAAACTGAGAAATAAACATGTGCTATGCTAAGCCCCTGAGATCTGGAGGTTGTCAAGAACTGTGGAGGGTCTGAAATTTCAACCTACTTGCAAGCTAATAGGATCATGGATGCTGGCAGAGGATTCAAGACTTTGGGTCAGAGAAAAAGGACACTTTATTACTCATAGCAATAGCAGTAGCCAGAGTATCAAAATTTTTTGTGGTTACCTGAGCCCCAGTTTCCACAAGGCAATGTAAATAGGGACAGGTGAAAACCACACACACAGTAGGTGGTGTTCCAGGAGAGGAGGCTTGAACTTTGGAAATCTGATTCTTTTATAAAAGGAGGTAAATATGCCAGCCCTGTGCTTCTGAGGGAGGTATCTCTCTTTCTTCCATGGCTATCTGGAAACCTGCCCTTTGCGCTAGAGAGGGCTATTATCTTCATCTTCCTACACTGCTCACTGTACAAATGCCCTTGAAAGATATAGTCTGGAACAGAGACTGTCTGTGCCTCTGCTCACAAGATGTGTGATAATACAAGAGACCTTTGTAGAATGTCTCCCAACAGTTCTTACCTCAGCATAACCCAGTGAAAGCTCCCAAATACACCATGTATCTATCATGCACTGTACTGGAAGCTTACCTTTTACTCTTTCACATCGATCAAGGCCTCTAACACATTCAGTTATCATAAGAATAACAATTACTTATTGAGTGCTTATTGTATGTATGCACTGAACAACACTAGGGACTTATACTATGTCAAACATATACAAGTTCTATCTGCAAAATAGGTATTATTATTTGTCTTATATATAAGAAAGCTAAACTGTAAAGAGGTTAAAAATCTTGCCTAAGATGATGGTATTGTTAATTTTAGGAGCTGGGATTCAAACTCAAGTCTTTTGGACTCCAAAGCATGCGTCCCTTAGGCAACCCCTTTCCCACCACTGTTATTTTAAATTAGTTAAACACGCTTCTGAGTCTTTATGATGAAAACATCAGCAAAGGATGAACCAAGGATATCTATCCATTTATCAGCCAATACTCATTAGGTATAACTGTTTAACCATATCTGAATCCACCCAACTGGATTTTTATCCAGCCCTCTCATTTCTGTTTTGTCTTTTATACACTGTGAGGGATTTGGGCCAAGCTACTAAACCTACATATCAAGTAACTCTATCACAAAAGAGGACATAGGTTAGATTGGCATGTCCTTTTCTAGTTAAACATAAATTGGGTCCTTTAAATTATTCTCAGTGATTGCAAATGCACCCTTAGTTTCTGGAACCTACCTTTTCATTTCTCTTATATACTTTGTTAAATTAAATTTGAATTTTGAAAATTGCTAATAGTTTAGATTCCATTTGGGGAAATACTGTTGCTTATTATTATAGGATATATAGCAGAAGAAATTAAGAAATACGTTTTTAGCATAGCCCTATAGCAGTTGCAAGATCTATTTTGAAAACAAAATAAACCTCTAAGTGAGTGCAGGTGCATATTCTTTGAGAATTTGTATGTGGAATGTTGAAGGGCCTGACTTGTATAAGTTGATTTAGCCTGGGCTACTTTTGGGGAAGTTTTGTTGAATTTTTTTTTCGTATGTCAGTCAAATAGTAAGTTAGGAGGTGAACAAGACAGAGGTGGCATCTGCTTTCAGGGAGCTTACAGTCAAGTGAGGGCAAGAAACATTCATCAAATAATCACACACATAATAAAATTACAACTATGGTAAATACTATGAAATGAAACTACATCATGCCAAGAGAATATATAAAAAAGGAGGATCTGAACAAATCTTTGCCGGGAATGTAATTAGGTTCTATTTTTTAAATTATTATCCACAGGTAAAAAGGAGTGGGTATAGCAAATATATCATAGATAAATGTCCTTTTTTCCCGTAGAAATCTGTACTCTGGAAAATCTTTTATTTGAGCAAACATAACAATTTCTGTGCAGTGAATAACAGGGAAATTTTTTCTAGCACCTTCGAGTTTTCAAAATAATTTGAACCTGTAAACCAGAAGGCAGGGAGGCATATTCTCTTAAACAGTGTTTGGTCAACAGATATGTGTTGAGTGCTGAGAACTATCCCGGACCTCAAGGATCTTCCAGTCTAATTGGAAAGGAGAAAATAGGAAAGATGACATAGATAAATAATAAGAATAGACAAAATGCGAATACACACCGAAGTGAATGGATGATGATAGTTTCTTCTGTCCCTTTTAAGGACAGGCATGAGGACTGTTTTCTTTCCCTTTGCAGTTCCAAAAGGCTGAGATCAAATCTAATTTTTTCTTTTCCATCCTCTATATTTTTTCAGTGTGAATGTTGTTTCTTTCATGCATATTTTTTGCTTAATGCAAGAAAACAGTGATGCAGAACAAATGATGAACATTAGTCAATTTAGAAAGAATATGTTCAAGATTGTCACATTCTCATGACAAAAAGTGAGTGTTTGCCATTATTTTGCATTATTTTTCAGTACTCTTATAAAACTGAATTGTTCTTTGCTGGAAAAGAAACTATCTAAAATAAATTAATGTGTTCAGAAAACAGAGGTCTTTATAGGTATTGGAATAATGGGGAAGGTTTAGTTATTTTTACAATCCAAAAGGAAAGTTTTTCTTTTTCTGTTGAATTTTTCTTTAAAAGTCTGCTTCACTGAAGAAATTTCTAATACTCACTGGGAAAAGTAGGGATGTAAAATGTACATGTCTCTATGTATATGTGTATAATATGTGTTTATACATATATGCACATAATTTGTTTAAGAAGATACATGGTATACTGGACATATCAAAAATGTCTAATATACAAGTTAATGTTATATGTGTTTATCACTTAATATATTTCAGAAATAAATCATGCTGGTCATGGGAACATAACTTATACTTACTGTAGTATAATAGTGTTCATTGGAATCAATGCTCTCCATGTCTTCTGAATCTGCTGTAGGCATTTGCATATTGTAATATGTTTTATATTTTTATATTTCACTACTTTAGTCATTTTGTTTGGTAAACATATTAAGAATTATATACCTTTTGAACTATCAGTAATGTATTTTCAGACTAGAAATATGCTTGCAATTGGTCAAATACTTTAGAATTAGTTGAGAAATGAGAAATGCTATGTCTGATTTATTTTCCTTTCTGGCCTGTGGTAATTAATAGGCTTTTTTTTAGACCTTTGAATTGCATTTTCAGAAAAGTGAAAATTCAAGCTCTTAATAATTAGAGTGAGACAACTGTGCCTCCTGGAGGTAAGACACCTCTCTGAGGTTTTGCCCAAGTTTTGGTATATAAAATATTTCCTGATTTTTAAAATAGGATTTTTCTCTTTAATCAAAACAACTTAAAAGTATTTAACTAATGGAAATACATTTCATTTACTTCTCTTGATAAAAATTAGATCAGTAAAAATGATTTCAGTTCATTTGCTTTCTCTCTATTGTTAAGTAGATCCCTTTCCCACTCACAATAAATCCATCAATGGCACAGCCTAAAACATGTACTGGTGGTAGTCATTCTTTTCACCCTTGGCTTTGAGGTAAAACAAATCCCTTTAAAGAATCTGTAAACTTTTTATAATCTGAAAATATCGACATTAGTATTTTTGCATAGTTTTCATTGCATACACTTTTACCTATTAATATTATTTGACTAGATAATTTTATTAGACATTCATCTAAATGAGACTGTTTGCGCTTTGAAAATTGAAAGCATTGCTCTGATTTGTTCATTTTTAATAAAAAAGGAAATTTAGTTAACCTCTGTTTTAGTTTTCTTAGGTTTCGTTTTTTTTCAAAATGACTTAGAGAAGCACAAAGGAAGTTGGTGAGTTTACTTGCAAACAGTGTTTAGAAGGGAGCACATTATGATTTTAAAATTGTTAATAGCAGATGTAAAGGGAGCTGCTATAAACTTAATCTCTATATTAGTGAACTGCCAGTATAGTTATAGTATCAATGAAGGATAAATTTTTTCCCAAGTGTATAGAAAATGATACTAGCACTAATCCAGTTGCATGACTCAAAGCCAAGCTTCTGATAATATCTTTATTGTACTAACTAGATTGAAACACATGCTTTTAGGGAATAATAATTTTTTTTCTTTGGCTTCTAGAAGGCACATTTTTATATTCTGTAAGTGTATCTGTCAACATTCGATTGGCCAATAAAAGGTATTACCTGCTACTTAGTATTGCTTCTTAACTAATCTTAGGGACTCTAAGAACATACTATATACACAAATGCCTCCCAATAGGAGGCAATATTTTCTATGAAATTTATTACTCTAGTCATAGCATATTTAAATGACTAAAGTATTTTTAAAATCTGAAGATAAATTTAAAATGTGCTATTTATGTTAGATGATTTAATTCTCTTATATTTTTCTCTTTTTTCCCAATCTAGTTTACTTCATACATTCCACTAAATGGAACATGATGCAGACCAACAGTTGATTTGTTTATTCTGACCATCCCAATCACTGATGTTGATCTCTACTTAGTTTAGGATAAGGCTGTTGATTATAACCATGACAACACTAAACAGTGATGTGTAATGAAAATTGGTTCATGAATTGCTAATATTAATGTTATAGGCTAAAAATATAAGATTGATTTAAATCCATAGTAGATAAAATCAAGCTATAAATTTATAATTCATATAATTATGCATATTTGTTTCCTTCCTTCTCTTTGATTTCTTTCTTCCTTTCAATTACATTTCATTAATCAGTTTTGATTGTTTATATATAAATCATATAATTATGATTATGAAAGATTGTCTTTAATAATTGGATACTTTGCTTATTCTAAGTTTAAGACTGAAAAACTATACTTTACCCCTGACAAAGGAGACAGAATTTAAAACTTTATTTGCATGGCATTTTACTCCAAAAAGATATACAAATTTCTGTTTGGTAAAAATCAGTATGTGGGCTAAACTTTTAATTTCAAACTTGGCCCTGAAATATTTTCTAAAAACTTCCTTTATCTGAATTTCTATCATTTTTTCATTTAGGTTTTCCTGTGTGGCCCAAGATATCAGACTGCCATAATCAGACTCAAAAAAGACTTTGAAAAGCTCTAAATTCTCTATTACTACAGATCTCTGAGTCAAAAGCTTTAAAGGGACATTGAAATTCTCAGAATTTTGATGAGCACTCTCACTTTTATTTATCACAAAATTATCATTTGGGCCTACAGAATTCCAAATCCACTTTTTACTTTAATCAAAACAAGTAATCAACTAGTTTTTTCCAGTGAAAGGGATAAGTAACAATAAATAAAAAGTCAACCAGTAGCTTATCTGATTGGGGCTATCTACAAACGGAAATGGCTAATCTAATGATTTCGGAAAGTAGAAAGGAGCGACTTGAAAGTTCTTTCAAATTGGTACAGGCTTCCAGCCAACCTACTCCAGCCAATGCTGTAGGTTTCATATATTTCTAATTTACAATACTGAAGTATAGTCATCTGTCCAGATTAGCAGTGAAATATAGATTTCAAACTGGTTCAAAGTTAATTTTGATTTTCTGATAGTCCAAAGAATTTGATTTAATTAGAGTGTTCCAGAAACTTTAGTTTGGAAACGGTGACCATCTCTCTTAGGGACTGGGGACGCCTTGTGACTAATCTAGACACACTTGCCTTTCTGTCCAGGCAAGTATATGGGGGAAAATTAGAATAAGCCCATCTCCAGATGGATACGGATGATTCTTCCAAATCAGAATATAAAAACCGCTATAATTTTTTCGCTGAGATTTTCATACACTGCCTCTTCCTGAAAGAGCTTTGAGTTTGTTTTCCCTTTTAACTTGCAAAACTGATTAATGAAATGTAACCGAAAGGAAGAAAGAAATCAAAGAGAAGGAAGGAAACAAATATGCTTACTGTGAGTTTTGAAGTGATGGCTATAGTTAGGCATCAGTTTGGTTTTGGGCTTTCTGACAACCTAGGGAAAAGTAGAGATATTAGAATAACATAGTAGTATAGTCAGGAAAGAGGATTTATACTGTTTCTTAGAAGAAGTGTCAATGCTGACTGCTGTACTAGCATTGTCCTTCTTAACCTTTTTATGGCAAAGACAGAAGCAGAAGTCACATAGTTGTTTTGTGATAGTCATCAGAATAAAAGAGGATATTTTAACATTGAAACACATGATAATCAAGCTGATCCTTTGAATGATGAAGTTGTAGTGAATATCTACAGAGGTTAAATGCAACCCATCTACAGAAGAGCCTCAGGTGCCACAAGGACTGACTGGCTTCTGAATACCATAGACTGGTGTTCTTTGATTTGAGTAATCATAAGAGTCAAATAAAGTCTTTGTTAAAAATACAGATTGTTGGGCTTTATTCCCGAAATTTCTGAGTTAGTCAATTTGAGATGATATACAGGAATCTTTATTTTTAGCAGGTGTCTGATATAATTCTAATGCAACTAGTTTGAGTAGCATTTGAAAACCACTGCCTTGGACTCTCTTTTTCAGATTTATTTTAGGTTAGTCAGATTTTTCATAGGTATTAGAATAGTTTAATGTTATACTATCTGAAGACAGGTTTTCTATAGTACTGATTGAGGGCAGATATATAAAGGATCACACAAATGATAGGACTTTATTATGAAAATTATAGAGCCAGATCAGTACCCTAGGCAGCCAGCCACCTGTAGTTTTCCTCTGGTCAAGGCCAGATATTCCTCAAGAAAGAGTTTTGAGTTTGCTCTAGTGTTTGAATCACTGATGAATTCAAACATCAAGTTAGGACATGTCAGAGATAGTTTTGTGTTTGAAAATCTTCAGAGAAATTGCTACCTATGGCATACAATAGCTATCCAGAAAGCCTTAATGATGACCTTGTGCAGGTCTTCAGATATGTTTGCCAGGATAAGTGAGCTGCTTGATGTTCCCGGACAGTTGAACACATTGACCTGTTGTATGGTGCTGTTTAATATCGATCCGATGAATGTCAGGGAATGTCTGGCAGAGGCAGCGTTTTTGTTTCATCAAGGTTAATGATAAATCATTCTTCTAAACAGCTGGTGGATCCCAGGACCCCTTGTCTCTTAAGACCACTCCGGTTTAATGAACATCAAGCCATTTCTTTAGCATTTAGGAGACCTAAAGTACTGAGTTTTTATTTCTTATTAATTAAGGGCCAGTGATCCCAGCCTCTGTTGGCTAATTGGTAACATTCCAATCTTGACATAAATGTTCATTAAACACAAGTATTGGTTTTTGTAACAGAAAGAAAAAGTGGACATTCTTCCTTTTGCAAATCAATTTCTCTTAAGTGGCAGATTGATTTGACATGTCAGGTCTTGCTAGCTGCTCAAGACACTTACATAATTTTTGATCTTTTATAAGAAAATAGCCTGATTTTCCTTTTTCATGAATTTGTATCAGATAAAATAATGTCACTTCCATTATATATCACCAGTTTCCAGCTTATGGAAGGCTCCTTATGGAAGGCTGCTTTTGTCTTGCCTTAATTTCTAGGGGGGATGATATTTTTTCATACTTTTATTGGCAATGGCATTATTCTGTTCTTAACTAAGCGTGCTGTATTAGTCCATTTCTGTTGCTTATAACAAAATACCTGGAACTGGGTAATTTATAAGAAAATGAAATGTATTGCTTACAGTTTTGGAGGCTGGGAAGTCTGAAGTCTGCGGAACACATCTGGTGAAGGCCTTGGTGGTGACAGTAATGCAGAGTTCTCACATGACGCTGTACTAACAGTTTAAACTTTACAAGAGGTGGACAAAAGCAAATTGAGGCTTTACATATTTTCTAAACCTTTTATTAAACTTATTTTACTCTAAGTATACGGTTTTTCATTGTTGGGTCTATCACATTATTTTTTGAGCGTTGAGTGGATTGATTACTTAATGTTAAGTATGTGATAAGTATGATTTCTAAGAAGATTACCCAGATGGGTGCCCATGTATAAATTTAGATAAAGATTGACAAGTGCATGTCTAATTTTAACTTTAAGGAGTGGCATATCTAATTGGAGTATTGTGGGACTGATTATAGTGATCAAATAAAGGTGAGATATGTTTGGCAAGAAATCTTGGAGAAGATGAATTTTGTCAGAGTTTTGAAAGAAACAGGAGGGACAAATTTGGATTGGGAATATAGAAATGTCATTCACATTGAATAAATTGACAGATGTCTAAGGGTATAAGGGATACTAAATATTCTGTTAGGATCATGAATAATTAGCTTCCTGCCTTTGCTGAGTCTGCTCCTGCCTAGATTGGTTCCTAGCATAGAATCAGAGATATTTGGAAGATCATCTCATTTATCCTACAAATCACACCTTATGAAATGAAGCCCTGAGTAGCAAACTGACTTCTCCAGGACCAAACATTTGGAGGTGGTGGAAATGGAGCCAAAATGCCCAATTTCCAGTACAGAGTCATTACTCTGCATCGAAGTACTATATCACCCCATGGGCATTTGATCTCTGTTACTGTAAACATTTTAGTTCCACAGAGAAGACAGAAGTATTTAACATACAGGACTTTAGGTTATGTAACTTTGATTACCTATTGTTTTTTTCCTGTTAGAAGCTATTTCTTCTTGGGCAGAAACTTAGTAATTACTTAAGATAAAATTTCTTTCTAAATGTTGTTTGCCCTTGATTCTCCACTGCCCTGAGTCTGTTATCTCCTTAGTGTGTATTCTTAAATTGACTAAATATTTTTGGACTGTTATCACCTTGATGTGTTTTCTTATATTGTCATGGAACTGTCCTTAACAGTGTGAATTATAACTGTCCTTTCATGAGTTTCATTGATAACATGGGTTTGGGAATATGGCACATCTATTCTTTAGGAGAAAGAAACCACAAAACTATAGAAAGCTCATTTTCTTTTCTCTTTATTCAAGAGCAAACATTTATTTTGCACTTGCTGTATACTCATATTAGGCTTAGTTTAGGCACTGGGACAATCAAGCTGCTTCCAGAACATTACAGTCTAGTAGGAGACAGAGATGAGTAAGCAGACAAGTACTGGAGACTTAAGCAAACCGTCTTATTTCAAGATAGTGATGTACCATTTAGGTCTGATCATTTGATTAAAAACCTCTTTTAGCTGATTTTTAGGTATTTGTTTTCAGAGTCTGAGTTTTTTTTTTTTTAAATGTTGCTAATCTTAGAACCTTAGTGTGCTCAATTATCTTTGAATGTTATTTTATTTGACTAGATTAACTATTTTCATGGGATTCGAGATTCAGTAATTTGGAGTTATTCAGTAATGTCTTAAGTGTATGTTTCAAGTTACAACATTATTAAGATGGAGGAGCAAAAAGCACATTTGTATTATTTTGGCAGTGAACATTAGTGTAGAACACTATGAGACCATTATTTTATATTAATAATGAAAAGGACTACATCATTTTCTCCTGCACATTTTCCAAAATCATTCAAAGTTTGTGTTCACTGTTACTATTCCAGACAGATTTAGTAAAGCATAATGTAATATTCAAATATATTTCTTATGTTAGTTTCTCACTGATATATAACAATAATCATTTTTTTAAATAAGCATGCTACGTGGCAAAGTAGGCAGTGTTATTTCTTTCTAAAATTTACAGTAATATTATACTACTTGTAGAATATTAGAATGCCTATGTTTAAAATACATATTCACCTACCTGAGTAGCACAATTATTTTTAATAATTTTAACACATTTATTGGTGTTTATAAGAAATATACTCTTTTGTTTTCATTTTTATTTAATAATATTCTTAATCCACACTTTTAAACAGAAAAGTAATTCTGCCTAAGATTTATAATGTGTTACATTGCATAGTTTTTTTATTTAATATAGAAGCTTTCGTTTCTTTGGCTATTCTGTATTGAGTATATAGTCCAGTGAGCTACAGGATCGCCTGGTAACCTGCATAATCACTATTGACTATTGTGCTTTGAAATTCTCTTTGAATTGTTTAACTTAATTAAGAAAGTTAGATAAAATTATTATATCTACCATCTTTCACAGTTGTAATTCAGAATTATACATTTTTATAATTTTCTTAAATCTATTTCAGCAAGTACTTCTAGAAAGAAAAATAGAAAAACAATAGTCAATATGATCTTAAAGTAGAAAAAGGCACTATCTTCATTTACAGGAGAGAACTTTCAAATGACCTGACATTTCTACTTTAAAGGAAACCAGTTTCTACTGTCTGAAAGCCACTGCTATCCTAATTACCTCATATCGATACATGTGTATTCCATGCCTACTCTTTATAGAAACTTAGTGGGAAAAGAAAATATTAGGAATAATAAAAAGTCATGAACACAAAATCCAGAGATTATGGTGTATGCACACTATTTTACAGGACAAAAATGATTTTATTTTTTTACAAAACGAATATGTCTTTGTTTAAAGAAAAACATCAATTTATACATAAATATGTGTGAAGTAGAAATTTCAAGTTTCACTACAACAAATTATTTGGTATAACATCATAATTTTTTGAGTATATATGTTTGTGTTTGTCTTCTTCCTATGTCTGTATAAATGTGTGTGTGCGCGCGTGCACGTGTACTCAGATATACCTCTGCAAATAGAATCAAGTTACACATTTGTTCTGTAATTGCTTATATAATTTATCACTGACATTTTCTTATGTTGTTCTGGTAATCAATTGCTGCATAGCAAAGCACTTCAAAATGTACTTATTTAAAACAACAGCATGTTCAGTCTTGGGCAGGGCTTGCCAGCGACAGACCATCTCTGCTCCACTATGGCATCACCTGGGATGGCTCAAAGTCTGGGGGCTGGAATCATGCAAAGACTTGTTCTCTCATGTATCTGATGAATGATGCTGGCTGTTGGCTTAGATTTTAGCTCAGCCTGTCAATTGGAGTGTTTCCACTTGAGCTGTGTGTGTGGCTGGGGTTTCTGTTGGGAGATAATTCTCTGTGAATATTTCATGTTTCTGCATGATACAGGTCCTCTGAACAAAGGCATTTACAGCCAATATAAGAAGGGTTTTATAAGGAGACATTTCAGGATAGTAAAGCTTAGAGACATCTCCATTCCTGGAGACAGTCCAGGGTAGTAAAGATAAAAACTTGTCCTTTTCCTCTCCAGAAAATCTGCTTACATTCCAGAATAAAGATAATGTCTCTTTCTCTCCTGAAAGGATTGGCACATCACCAATATCCCTTTACATGAACAAAGTTTTCTAATTTGGGGGTTCCTCTTCTATAATGCACCTGACTTCATGTGCAAGTACCATCTGGTCATGATCATGTTGCCCTGCAGGTACTGGGGCTGGGAAAATTTATGCAAGACGTTGCACTGGTTGCTGCTTCTGCTGTGAGTAACACACTTTCTTTGTCCCTGACCCAGAGGTGTTATGTTTTCTGTCTCTCTGTCTCAGGGTATGTATGCATGTGTTTGTATGTGTATCAGGCAGTATTCATAATATTATATACATGTGTATGTGTATATGTGTGTGTCCATCCATCCATTCATTCATCTATCCATCCTGTGGCAGTCTAATCTCAGACTCTTCACAGTTTCTGATTTAATAGTTTCATCACAAAATGGTGGCTGTGTTCAAAAGGCACATGTCTAAGAGAGAGACAGAATCAAGTGGAAGCTCTGTCATCTTTCACATCACAGCCTTCAAAGTCATGCAGTTTCAGTCTTGCTGGATTTTATTGGTTGATCACTCACAAAGAATTGCGCAGGTTCAAGGGTAGAGGAAGTAGACTCCAACTCTTAATAGAGAAATGGCAGATTCTCGAAGAGAATGTAAGACCAGAAATATTGCTATATCATTGTTAGAAAATCCAGTCTGCCACACACATCATTACAAATGAATCTATTTCACTCTTTTTTATTTTCTGCATAGTTTAAATTCCTATTGATGGACATTGAGAATTTCCACTTTTCTTTTAGCCTGGAATTCCTCTGGAAGCAGTGTATATAAGGCAAACGTTTTTGTGGCATAACTTTATGGGTTAGTCCAGTCCTAGAGGGTAAATGAGAGGAAAAAGGGAAATGAGGCAAGGATGGCAGGAGGGTCAAAAGGAGGCTAATTCACTGAGCTGACCACTGCTGAGTATCAAGCATGATTGATTGCTCAGTTTTGCAGAATTGTGTTCTATAAGGTGACATAAAAATTGTCTCAAGACAAAGAAGGGAGGGAGAGTAATTTACCTGCTGACTCCTGTCTCCTATTGGTCCAAATTTGCTCGTGGGGCATTAATTCCTCTATGCATCCTGCACCTGCTTGGATGATGCCAGTTCTGTTAGACTTAGTAAATATGAAGTTGCTTACAAGAGGTGTCTTTTTTTTTCTTTTTTTACTGTAATGAATCTTGGTATATAGATCATCTATCTACATAAATCTTTGTGCACCTGCCAAATTGAAATCACAAGATCTTTGAATATACACATTTAAAATTTTGCCCATTGACAAATATTACTAATTTCCCATGATAAAATTTATACACATTTATACTCTACCAAGTGATCATGAAATGAACTTAATCTCACACTCGAGATTTAATCAATATCCTAATTACTGCCAATCTAACAGGCAGAAGAAAAAAAAATCATTTTAGTTTCTGTTTCTTTGATTTTTTTGTGAGGAAGGAATTGAGTTTTTCATAAAATTTTCACATGCTTATTAATCATCCTCATTTTTCATATGTCTACTTCGGTTTTTCTATTGAAGTGTGTTTCCTTTATCTTACTGATGTTTTAACTTGCTGTATAGAAATGAATAGGAAGTCATTGTCAAAGTTTGCAAATATATTTTCCAGTTTTTACTTCTTTTATGTGGATTTTTTTGTCTTATTTTTTTTTTTCCAAACAGCATAAAAACCTTTGTCTTTTTCTTTATAGTTTCTGACTTTTGAGCATAAACTCTTATTTTTTTTCTGATTTATTATAGTTTATATATATCTTTTTTCCCTGAATTTATTTCTTGATTAGGCATTATAGTGTCTGGTTTTTAACAGTTTTCCCATTGATTTTCTTTGAATTTCTACATTGATAATTATATTGTCTTTACATATTATTATCTTCTATACACATTTTCATGTACACATTTGAATTTTTCTCTGATAAAACATTTCTCTAAATATTATATTATGAACAGTTTGTAAGACCACTAGAAATATACAATATAATGACTGAATTATTTTCTACCTATGTAGCATAATCTAATTTTGTTTGTGTTTTTTAACATTTATACATAATACTATTAGAATCATCTCAATAAATGAATCTTTTTTACATTTCTGGTAACTGCCATGGAACAGATTCCTAGAGCTAGATTTGTGGGTTAAAAGTATGAACATTTTCAAAACTCATTATGCACATTGTCAAATTGCTTTCCAGAAAATGTTTATTGCTACATAATCCCAGTGGCAGTATATGGGAACATTCATCTCACTTTTACATTACTGGCACTGAGTTCTATCACTTATTTTAATTTTTGTTAATTTGATAAGTGATAAACATCATTATTTCAATTTACATTTTGCTTTGATTACAAGGACAGTAGAACATTTTCTTATATGCTCATTAGTGATTTTTGTTTCATCTGTGAATTTTTCTCTTATGAACTTAGTCTTTTTTTAATTAGAACTTGTTTTTCAAGTTGATATATATAAGAAGAATGTTAATAGAATATGAGTGATATTTGGGGTAAGTATTTTTCCTACATTGTAGTATGACTTTTTTTAGTACAGTCAAATCTCTTGATTATTTTACCTTTTTGATTTTTTTTTTCATTCCTTGTAAGTTATTCTTCATCAAGAGGTGAGATAGATATTCATACTTAGGATTTTTTAAAATTAATAAACATTCTTTTTAGAGTTTTTTTTTTTTT
Source organism: Galeopterus variegatus (assembly GCF_000696425.1). NCBI lineage: Eukaryota > Metazoa > Chordata > Mammalia > Dermoptera > Cynocephalidae > Galeopterus > Galeopterus variegatus. The sequence continues at coordinate 124,768 of NW_007730902.1, read as the reverse complement.
GTCTTTTTCCGTGTCCGGCAATGAATTGCAACCCTCAGTGTCGCCCCCGTACCGGACCTGGACCGGCAACGGGATCGCAACCCTCGGCGCTGCCCCCGTGCCTCGCTCAGCCAGTGAGCGGGAACCGGTCTGTATGTGGGATCCGAACCCTCGGCGGGAGCGCCTCCGCGCTTCCCAAGCGGCACACTAGCGCAGTGCGCCACCGGGCCGGCCCCTTCTTTTTAGAGTTTTAGTTTCACACAAAATTGAGCAGGAAGAACAGAGTTCCTGTATACCCCTTGTCCTCACATACACAGAAGCTCCCCCACTGCTGACATCCTGCACAAAAGTGGTGCATGTGTTACAGTCAGTAAACATACATTGATACATCATTATCACCCAAAGCTCATAGTTTACATTAGAGTTCATTCTTGGTGGTGTACATTCTGTGGCTTTGACTAATGCATAATGACAGGTATCCACCATTGTAATACCTTACAGAATAATCTCGCTGCCCCAAAGAACCTTTCTGTTCTGCCTATCCATCCCTTCCTTCTCTCTAACCCTTGGAAACCGCTAATCTTTTTACTGTCTCAATAGTTTTTCTAGAATGTCATATGGTTGTAATCATATAGTATCATATATTATGTAGTCTTTTCAGATTGGTTTCTGTTACTTAGTAATATGTCTTTTCATGGCTCATTCATTTGTTTTTAGTGCCGAATAATTTTCAGTTGTCTGGATATATCACAGTTTATTTATCTGTTCACCTTCTGAAAGACTTCTTGGTTGCTTCCAAGTTTGGGCAGTTATGAATATAGCTGCTGCAAATATCTGTGTGCAGGTTTTTGTGTGAACATCAGTTTTTAATTCCTTTAGGTAAATACCAAGGAGTGTGACTGCTGGATTGTATGGTAAGAGTATGTTTAGTTTTGTGAGAAACCAACAAACTGTCTTGTAAAGTGGCTATACCATTTTGCATTCCCACCAGCAATGAATGAAACTTCCTGTTGCTCCATATCCTCACTAGAATTTGTTGTTGTCAGTGTTTTGGATTTTGACTATTCCAATAGGTGTGTGGTGGTATCTTGTTTTAATTTGCAATTTCCTAATGACATGTGATGTTGAACATCTCTTCACATGCTTGCTTACCATCTGTATTTCTTCTTTGGTAAGGTCTCTGTTCAGGTCTTTTGTCCATTTTTTAAGTGGGTGATTTATTATCTTACTGTTGAATTTTAGTAGTTCTTTGTAAATTCTAGATAACAGTCCTTTTTCAGATGAGTCTTTGCAAATATTTTCTGTGGCTTGTCTTCTCATTCTCTTGACATTGTCTTTTACTGAGCAGAAAATTTTAATTCTGATGAAGTCCAGCTTATCAATTCTTTCTTTCATGGATTGTGCCTTTGAAGTTGTATCTAAAAGTCATCTCCATACCAAAGGTCATCTAGCTTTTCTCCTGTGTTATCTCACAAGGCTTTTATAATTTTGTGTTTTTCATTAATATTTATGATATGTTTTGAGTTAATATTTTGAAGAGTGTAATGTCTGTGTCTACATTCATTTTTTTGCAAGTGGGTGTCCAGTTATTCCAGCACAACTTGTTGAAAAGACTATTCTTTCTCCATTGAATTTCCTTCACTTCTTTGAAAGGATCAGTTGATTATATATGTGTGGGCTTATTTCTGGGCCCTCTGTTCCATGTCTATTTGTCTGTTCTTTCACCTGTACCTTGCTGTCTTGATTACTGTAGCTGTATAGTAAGTCTTGAAGTCAGATTACGTCAGTCCTCTGACTTTTTCCTTCTCCTTCAATATTGAGTTAGCTATTCTGATTCTTTTGTCTCTTCACATAAACTTTGATTCAGTTTGTCAATACCCACAAAATGACTTGCTCTGTTTTTGATTGGTATTGTGTAGAATCTACATATCAATTTGTGATCAGTGATTTGCTAGACAAAGGAATGATATTTTACCTTTCTCTTTATACTTTCTGTATTAGCTGAAAAATGTTTTAAATGAGCATGTGTTACATTTATTATAATCAGGCTAAAACAATCATATATAAAATAAAGCATATAATATTAGTACAAAAATACAAATAGAAAATCAGTCGGTTTGCATGCATTATGCTACATTTCCCCCATCCATGTTGTACCTTTTTAAAAGCTTTTTCAACAGCCTTTTTCAATGTATGATGGTTTAAGATTTCCTAAACTCCATTGAAACAATCCGGTAACTTTAATTAATTAGAATGTGACTAGTTTGGTTTTGAAATATTAATACAATTTAACAAGTATTTCTTGAACACATATGACACATTTTTTTGTGCCCATGTTGGAAGAGATAGAGAAACGCAGTATTGGAGAATGTGACATAATACAAGAATTCTTGAACTGTGATGTGGGTGAAGGGTTGAATAAAGGGAACGTCTAGAAAAAATGAAGAAGGTAGTTCTAGACAGTAGGTTAAAGAGAACTTTTTCTCCAACAATAACAACAGTAGAATGGAGAAGGAGATAAATGACAAAGACCAACAGGGCTTGGTGACAGAGAGATTTCAATTAAGATTTGTTTACTTAAGATGATAACTGGAGGAACTGAGTCAATGACAGAAATGGTGATGTCGAACAAGGGATTTGAATAACAGCTAATGTAAGTTAGGAATGCCTATCTTTTATTTTCAAGTGAAAATAAGAAATCCAGGTAAAATTTCCCCACGGGTAGATGGAAATATTCAAGATTGAGTCAGAAATCGGGATTTGAGAGAGGCTGTGAAGCAAAGTAGGAAGGATTCTGGCCTTGCCTTCAGAAACCTGGAGTTTTTGGAAGTAACTACCCATATTACTTTGGCCAAGTTACTTAGCTGTTCAGGTTTTCAGTTTCTTGTGGGTGAGTGATTGGAGTGGGAGACTTTGTATGAATATTTTCTAACATCACTATCAGATTTTTAACAGGTGAAGCTATAATAACAAATCACCTGACTGTGGTAGTAATTAGAAGAGGGCTTACTCAGGACAATGTGTGTCTTAGTCCATTTGGGATTCTGTAACAGAATACCATAGACTAGATAACTTATAAACAATGTAAATTTGTTTTTCACCATTTTGGTGTCTAAGAAGTCCAAGATCAAGGTGCCACCAGATTTGGTGTCTGGTGAGCACCTTTTTTTCCTGTTCATGAATGGTGCATTCTCTCTATATCCTCACCTGGAGGGAAAAGGGCAATTCAGTTCTCTGGGGCCTCTCTTATAAGGGTACTGCCCCCATTCTTAGGGTTAATCACCTCCTAAAGGCCCTACCCCATCACATCTGTGATTAGGTTTCAACATGAATTTCAGGGGACACACTCAGACTATAGCAATGTGTAATCATGAAGTTAAGGAAGAAGAGAGTTTGTGATGAAGAATTGGACAATCTGGTCAAGTGCTATGGAGTATTCAAGGAAAATTATAATAAATAATAGATATGATCTAGTAAGAAGAAATTAGTTGGAAGTAGATTAAGAAAAGAGGTATGGATGAATGCCATGTGACAGAGTGAAACTAGTGGAAATACAGCTGATAAAAATATAGTAATGTGATAAATTTAAAAACTTTTTTTATCCTAAGCCCTTGAGGCAGCAGCAGTCAGGAGTTTATGGGGCAGAGGTTCTTAACCTGGCTACAGAGAAGAATTAACCTGGGAACTTTTAAAAAATACCAATGATCAGGTCCCACCCTGGACAATGAAGTCAGAATCTGTCAAGTGGGGAATGGAGCTGATACTTTTCAAAAGCTCTCTCAGACTGGATCAAAAATAAATAATTAACATATATTTTCATTCGTCAATTAACATGTTCATAAATAAACATTAAACCAACATTAATTCAGTGTGTACTACTTGCTAAGGACTGTGCCAGATGCTGAGGAAGATGGATATGCAAACAAATAATAGAAGACAACGAATGAGGGAGAGAGGGGGAAGGAAGGGTCAGGGGTAAAGATCTGAGAATGTTCTGGCAGAGAAGCAGCTGCTCTCCTAAATTTGAGGTTGAAATATTGAAGGCGTGGCACATGCTACTGTTAAATCCTTCTCAGCTGATGAGAGCTTGGAGATAGAGAGCTAGCCAATTTTCTAGACCAAATGAGGAAGGTGGAAAATTTGTGGCTGAGACCTCCTGGCCTCCTTTTCTGGAGCTGCTCTTCCAATCCTCCACACTATAGACCTTGGCTCCAGGGTCTTACAGTTTCCTTGGTCTGCATGTAATGGAACCCCATGACTTTCCAGTAAACTTCCTGGCCATAGATGGTTGTGGGAGAAGCAGAAATGGACATGTGGTGGAGAAATTTGGAGAGCAACGCTGGCTGTCCTTGCTGTCTCCACAGTCCCTTAGGTTGTGCCTTTACCATCACTCCTTCTGGACTACTGTGACGTTTCTTAACTGTTCTCCCTGCCACTAAATGCTTTCCTGTCTCAGTTAGTCTTCCACATAGGACTAGGATTATCTTTTTAAAACAGTGTCTCATCTGGCTTGAATTCATCTGATAGCTTCCCCGTTGGCTGGCCAGAGAATGAAATTCAAGTACCTTAGGTATAAAATACCCCTATCCGTTTGTCATAGGCTTACTTTCCCAGTCTCTTCTTCCCACACTTTCCTCTGGGTCCAGCATCACTAAACTTCATTTGTCTCCCTTCCATACCGTAGTATTTTATGCCTCCATTGTTTTGCAATTGCTGCTGTCTGGAATGTATGTTCTTACAAGACCCAGTTCAGTTTTAATCTCTTTTGTGAAGTTTTCCCCTAGTCTCCCTTAGTATTTTGTACGTGCCTGTAAATATACATTTACTTCTAATAAATCAGATTTATTTAATAACTTGTTACATTTCTTGAAAGCAACGTCTAAGCCTTATTGATCTCTGCATTTCTCCCTTCCCTAGTGGGCCTGGCAAACAGTAGATGTTGAAAAATGTTTCTCGAATGAATACCAAATGAATACCCTAACTAGCATGTATTGATAATCCAGAGACTTCTCTTTCACAACATTGCTAGCTCAGCAATAACAGTGATCTTTTAAAAATGCAAATCCAGTCATGTCACTTTTCTGCTTAAACCCATTCAGAGGCTCCACACTTCACTGAGGTCCTAAGAGGCAGCGTGAAATCCACAGTCCTTACTGGTCTGCACGCACCAGCCCCTTCCTCCTGTGCAGGCTCTCTCCTCACCTTGCCCTCTGGTACCATGCCTCAGCCACCCGGGGCCACCTTTCCCACCTCCAGTGCACTGCAGTGACTCAGTGGCCACTTCCTCAGTCCGGATATTCTTCCCCTGGCACTGGATAACCATTCCTTCCTCCAGCATCAGGTCTTGGCATGGATCTCTCTTCCTCAGCAAGGTCCTCATTCAAATCACATATCCCTGCTATCATCTCACATTGGTGGCTTTGCACTTTTTATCGTGCGTATTACAATGTGTAGTTTACATTTATCTGTTGTTTCTGATTAATGTCCATGCTGTTCATGAGGCTTTATTCTCCATTATATTAGGGACCTTGTAATATTTTGTTCTAAGATGTATTCTCAGCATGGTGCCTAAGACTTATTTGCCCAATAAATATGACGGACAGTGACAAGCTTTAAGATTGTACTAACTGTAGATATTTTTCTCTTCCTCCCCACTCCCTTTATTCTTAATTCTAATCCCCCATACTTATCTGGTATGTATAGTATTCTGTTGACTGTTTGGCTGGTCCCCTCTATGTTCATACTGTTATTACCTTCGAATCACAGTAGTTTTATATAAATTCTAACTTTTAAATGAATACTAAATTGGAGTATTTGTTTTTTTTTTTCCACCCCTGCAATGAAGTTAAAATTAAGCTTCTCTTTGTTTATAAATTTCTTCAAGATACTAGGCCAGGCATTATTTAAACATCTTCTTAAAAGTTTACCATAAAGAATAAATACAATACTATTAAAAGTTCATTCTCACTATCTTCTTTGTCTTTTTGTTATTGTCGTTACTCTTCGAAAAGCTGAGTTTTAGAACCACCAGCACAAAGCTATACAGACTATCTTGAGTAATCCAGTAATAACCATGCATTTTATCTCAGATTTTTTTTATCTGATTCGATATAACTGATTTAGTTTTCCTAAGCTCTGGTTTTAAATCTAATTAAGACATCTTAAATTGCTCAATTTCCATTTGGGTAGCCTGCTTTGCCCATAATTTTCAGGTTTCAAGACTTCTCTAATGAATTTCCTCCATTGCTTTTCTGCAATTAAGCTTCTCTTCCATTAAACTTTGTCAGGCTTAGTCATAAGGCGGACTACGAACCAATCAGTCTCATTAATTAAGAGCAAAAGAAGATTTCTAAGAAAATCCTTTTGTATACAACATAATTTAGGGGAATGGTCTATCCTTCTGAAAATGCTGATATATCTTTTCTCAGCATAGCAAGTTATAGGTATTTTGGAAACTGTGTCCCTCTTCCTCACCTGTTTTATCTTTCTGACCTCTCACAATCACGCCTCCCTCCCTCTACCTCCACAAAAGATTAAAACACATACAAGATTTGCAGCCACATACAAGATAGAGCCTGTGGCTTAGGATGATGGCATTTGGTTTCCCTTCGGCAAAGAGTACAGTAGCACTTGCCAGCCCCAGGCCTTCTGCGTTGAATATATCACTTCCGTGGCACAATCTGCCTCTGTTGTCCTGTGGCCTGTAGACCTGAACTCAAGCCTCCCTTTCAAAGACATTATGTTACAGCACACCATCTGGTCAGCTGGCCCCACATCCAAAGAGATTTGGAATCACAGTGCAGAGGAGCTAATTATGTTCAGTGAGTGTTTCATGATTTGCTATTCTAGCCAAATAAACAAAAATAAATTATTGAAATATTTTCTTTCTGTTCTCCCTGTTCAACAGATTCAAAAGTAGAGGGAAAAAAAATCCTCTAATAGTTAGGAAATTATTGGAGAAGCCATTGAGTTCGTTTTGAATAACTGATTGTGCATATGCTCTAAATTGTAATCCTTTTGGACTTGAGATTGATAAGAATATTTAATGTATTTCTGCCCCATTTTATAGTTGACGATTTTCATGCTAAGTGCTTTAATATATGTCTGCACGGTTAATGTATCATTTGAGGCTGTGCAGTTCAAAGCTTTAAGAATACTTTATGAATTTGAGATTTATTGACCCAGTCTTTATCTTACCTGAGACATATTTATGTTTGTACCTTTCTGAAAACCATGCAGTTGGAACAGAGGCAAATTTTAAAATCTTACATCTGTTCTTACATAATTTGATAATGTACTCATTGATCTTTACACTTACTTCTGTGATGTTTAAGCACTTTTTGTTTGCAAAATTCAGATATACTCTAACTTGTACTCGGTAGGTCTCACCTAAAAATTAAATTTCCCCTAAAACCCCAGTTCTTAAAGAAAAAAAAGAAGACTTCAAGCAATAGTATTTAAATATTTGTTAATTTCATAATCTATTGAAGTCATGTAAAATTTGATTTGAAATGCAGTGTGAATGGCAAATCTATTATGATAAAAGATAGACTGGAAGCTGTGAAGCAAGCATGAACATATTCATGTGGGAGTACTTGTTAAACTCTAATTAAACTAAATGATTCCAGATTAGCCTTACTAGTTATCTGAAAATAAAATTCTATAGAGAAATGATCCTACTTTGTAATCTATCATTAATTTTCATGCATAGATTTCTCATTATAAATTTTTAGGAGGAGAGCTATCTCCATTTTTTTGTCTCATCTGTTGTTTATATAATGACAAAATATACATGTCAATTAAAAATTTCGAAGTAAGGTTCTATGGAAAAAGGTGACTGTGAGTAGATGTATTTGTTAAATTGCTTACATGTAATAATCACTTCACTATGTATATTTATATCAAAACATTATGTAGTACATCTTAAATTTATACAATAAAATTACACATTTGTTAATCCATCTGATATACATTTGTTAATTTACACATTTGTTAATCCATCTATTAATAGGGCTTGCAAATCTAAATCTAACTGTAACCGTAAAAGTGCTAGTTTTTCTAGTTTATTAAATGGACCCTGAGTTAAATAAAAACTGTTAAATACTGTATCCTTTTTACTTGAAAGCCTAGTGGTTTATAACTATCAAAACCCAGCCAATTGTTTGCTATAATTAAACTACCAAAATTGAGTTTATCCCCACCAAATTGTTAAAATATATAATTGGTAGTTCCATTTATACCAGATAGTTTTAAATATTTCATGAAAGAAAGTTTTAGCATTTGTGTGTTTGTATATGGAATTTTTTTTTATTGAAACATAATTGAACATATTTGTGGGGTACAGAGATGGCTACACTTTTGTACAATATGTGATGATCAAATCAGGATGATTAGCATATTCATCATTACGAAAGCAAGAAATTTGTTAATGGACACAAAGAATGTATATAGAAGTTTAAAAACCAAATATTATATAGAAAAGAAACAAGAATTTCCTGTAAAATGAGCATGTATATGAAATCATCATTTGGAGCAAGGGCACATAATTTTTAATTGCCGTGTCTAATATTACATTACATATACACAAATTATAGGAAGTTAGAAATTTTTTAATCCTGTTAAAATGTTTCTAAATAAAATTTCATTATATCATTTGTAAATTAATTATTTCAAGCCAGCATATAGAGAACAAGTTATTCCATGGAATTTTTTTTTTCTTCCTGCACTCATGTGACAATAATATCATCTTTTCAATCATATCTAAGCAGACATTAACCAATGATATCAGATGGACAATAGTTATCTCCTTTACGAGATTGTAAATTGTTTGAGAGCAGAATCAATTTCTAATTTTCTTTTATATGTTATAGAGCACTTAATAGATTCTTTGCATATAAGTGTATGGGTCAGAATCCCAGAAGAAAATTGATAGCACAAGTAATTGGTGTAGTTGTAGAGTGTTTAATAAGAGGACTATTTACAAAGGTATAAGCAGGGATAATGGAAAACAAAATGGTGAGGCACACTTGGGCTAGCAATAGCAGGGAGCTATTACCACTAAATATTACTTGTTCATTTGATATTTCTACTGATGTCTACCCATAACTAATATATATGTGTGTATGTCTGTGTGTGTGTATATATATATATGTATATGTATATAACTAATATATTTATATATATGAATAATTTTTCAAATAAGTAATGGAGTTAGTTATTTTAAGACATCCCAAGGGCTGTCCTTCACTTAACAAAAGAACCTTTTCATTATGTGCATCATTTCTTAATTTATTTTTCATTTAAGTCTGGATTTTTATATATTAAGATGGCTTAAACACAGGGATTTAAAGGTCAAACAACAGCATTAAAATGACCTGTTGAGCTAAAGTAGACCTGATCTCTGAAGAATGCAGAGATATTGACTGTACTGTTAATATCACGGCAATAAGAACATCTACTTGACCTAAAGTGTTGAATATTCATGGGAGATAAAATCACTAGATCTTAAAACATTTAAGCCTATGTTAAGATCAACAATTGAATGACAGTCAGAGATTCATCCTTGTGATATATTTTTCTGACTCAAATAAATTAACTGTTTTGTGTATCTAAGTGGGCTCAATAAATAAATCATTAGGACCTGTAAAACTGTAGATCCCAGAGAGGAGTGCACACACTGTGAGAAAGACAAAGAACAGTTCATTGGGGATGCATTAAGAAAAATTAATAAAATATCTACTTCTATTTATTCTCATAAAAATTAAGTCAAAACATTGCTTAACAGCAATGTATATTATTTGTGAATAAGTTTACATTTATTTGGAGTACATACTCAAAAATTCTTCAGAAATGTGTGATCACCCAGATAACTATTGACTGAACCTGATTATTTTGGAAGCTAAAAACTAGGCTATTAAAAATTCTAACTACTGTTTCTACCTATGATGTTAAGTATGTATCTTAAGCCAAGGCCTTTCCTGGAAGAACAGTAGGATTTAATTATTTCAGGGATTCATTAGGCAAAAACAAATTGGGTGCCTAAAAACAATATGAAGATGGAACACATAAATACATTTTTGCATTTCTCCTACCTTTCCCTCTTTCTCTCCTTTTCCTTTATTTCTCTGTCTCTCTCTCTCCCTTTCTCTTTCTCGCATCCTTTCCTTCCTTCCCTCCCTCCTTTCTTCACTCCTCCTTTCTCCCTCCCCCCTTTTCATTTCTCTCCCTTCCTTCTCTCCTAAACCGGGATACTGTACACATATTCTATAACTTGCTTCTTTTTATACAGTGTATCATAGACATTCCCCTGATGTCAATACCTATAGCTTATTCTTTTTTTTTCTTTTTTTTTTTTGGTGGCTGGCTGGTACGGAGATTTGAACCCTCGACCTATCAGCACCATATTCTCCCAAGTGAGCTAACCAGCCAGCCCCACAAATTCGTTCTCTTCAATAGCTGCATAATGTTCCATATCTTGAATGTATCATATTTTATTTAATCATTTCTCTATTGATGAGCATTCATATTGTTTCGAGTTTTGTGCAGTACTAACAGTACTGCAATAAATAACTTTCTACATAAGTCCTTAGGTATTCTGCTTTAAATTTTTATGAAAAATCCCCCAACCTGAGATTGTTGATTCAAAAGTTACCTTCACGTTTAAATTGTAATGGACATTGCCATATTATGTTCCAAAAAGGTGCTGGCAATTCACATGGCTACCAGAAGTGAATGAGTTTTCCTGCACCCTGGACATCCTTACTAGTACTGGATGTTATCAATTTCTTCTATTTTTTCCAACTTAATGGGCAAAAGAATAATAGAATTTCACTAATGCTTTATGTTTTATTATACCACATCAGCCACCTAAAGCGCAAGGGCAATAAACAGAAGGCCTAGGGCCACAGAGGTTTTTAAGGGTATTCTTTAATAACTTGGGATGCATGAAAGGATTTTGCCAGGCATGTTCATAACTGTATCCCCTTTCCCCAAATTACAACAGTACTTGTAAATTCAGGTTTTACTCTCAGAGAAAATCTGGGAAACAGCCAGCTGGAATGTATGAATTGAGTAGGTTAACAGAACAATGAGAATACAGGGACCAATATTAACTCAGCCTTATCATTTCTAAACTGCTTTACTAGGAATTTCATCCCACCAGGTCATATGTTTACAAAGAACTCAGCCCCCCTCCCTGCTGCTGATTTATGCAATACAGACTGAGGTTTATTATCCTATTAACTCACCACAGGATCTGTTATTCATTAATATATGTCATTTGTAGGTGCTTCCAGCTACAAATGAGAGTGAACAATTGGGTGTCGCCCTGGGTCTAAATGTAATTACAATGTTCATTTCAGCATATGCCATGCTCTACAAAGTCAATGACCCATCAGGGTAGATAGTAACACCCCTCACCCCCATGTGATGCATTTGAAGAAAGATTTGTTAAATGAGAGGAACAAAGAGAAAACAGACAATGAGAATAATAAATGGGATAATTAAAAGATTTCTAGTCCTCTATTATTTAGCATTTATTGAATACAGTGTCATATTTGCAAAAATAATAGGTCTCATTTCTACCCAGTGAATTTACAAAAAAAATTTTTTTTTTAATTTAAGAAAAGGAAAAAAAAAAAAAAAAAAAACCCCAGCTACTAGTTTTAAACACAAAGCTATCTCCAGGGAACAAAGGCAATTATGTCAGTTTGGAGAAATAATTTGAAATTTATAACTAAACAGCTTAATTTTCCTGGCTTTGCTACTCCTGGTTGTTTTCTCCAGTTTATGGTTGTCCTTGTTCCCAGGGCTCTCAGAATGTTTGGGGAGAGCAGGTTGATGAGCCAGAGGTGTTTCCTGGCAGCTTTCTAAGAGTCTTTCTTTGATAATCTGAGAGATCTGAGGACAAAAATTTCAGAGTCTATAAAAAGCTCTGTCATACCCATATTAGGTAGGTGGATCAGATCTTTGATCTCAGGTAATAAACACCTTTATTCTTCAGCGTACAATAAGAGATAGAGTCATGCTACCCCCTATCCAGGCACGTTCTTTCACATTGTGCCCTAAAATGAGACCCTGGGCCAAATCTCTTTTAAGCCTTTTACAGCAAGGTTGTTTTTTGTTTTTGTTGCTGTCATTTTTTGATGAAGCAAACACTTTTCCAGCTCTGAGCACTACAGGTGATTCAGTTACCTGTTTTACATACTTATTCCTGCCTGAAGTGTGCTGATGGTGACATTGTGAGCCTAGAAGGCACAGGTGACCAGTCTTTCTCCAGGAAGAAATTTCAGGTGAGTGCTTCCCCTGAAGCCCAGCCCTGCTGATGGCTCTCAGTGTCTAGCTGTAATCTGTTCTTCGGAGGCTGATTGGTTATATGGCAAGTATGTGGCCTCTGGCAGGTGGAAAAAGGCACCTATGTCATAGAAACTAGGTTCTGCTTTGCTCCATAAGAATCAGGGTCTCTGAGAAGATCACTACTGCCAGCTGTAATGAATTCTTCTAATGCTTTCTGTTAAATTTGTTACTAAACTACAAGCACTTAGTTCTGTGTTGCAAGACAGTGTGATGGTGATGTACTTGGAAGGATAGAACACAAAGCTTTCTTCCTTCTGGAGGTTGTTTCTTGCTCCTTCTGTTACCAGTCTACCTGAAAATCAGTTGCTAGAACACTGATTAGGAACTTCCTTCAGGACTGATTTGGGCTACTGTTGTGTGTGTGTGTGTGTGTGTGTGTGTGTGTGTGTGTGTGTGTGTGAGTGTGTGTGTGTGATGGGTAGGTAGACTTAAGCCTCTCTAAATTTCTTTGTATTAATATGCTGGATAAGGCCTGATTTATGACTAGTGGCCATTTCTTATATGATACATGTATGAGAAAGTGCTTGACTAAATTGAGTGTGCTCCAAAGATAACTACATCTGGTGTATTTTTGTAAAAGCTCCTATTTAAAAACTAAATTGAAGATTTATTATTTATAAAGAATAGTTGAAAAAGCTTTAAAAATAAATCACAACAAAAACTAGACATTTCTATATAAACTCAGAGCAAACAATGAAATTACAAGGAGAGAGAAGTTTAGAAGCAATTTGGAATGAATTTATTAGAGTAGATGAGCACTAAACTTAATTCTGAAGTTATTGGCAACTAAAGCAAAAAAAGAAAATAATTCAGTTTATCTGGTTCTCATTGTTTACCCTGAAGAGAGCTTTCCTATTCATCTCAGGGGACTTCAGGGGTCAGGTGGGTAAGTAAATGGGTGAAGAGGCTGGGTGTGAACCAAAGAGAATGGGACAGCTTCAAAATAAAGCCAAATTGAAACATATCTTCTTCACTGGCCAAGTAAAACCAAAGAGTTGGGAAAGGTGTAGATACTGTTTAGCAACTCCTGAGCTAGAATAGAAATCCAGGACAAATTTATCTCTCATGTATCTGTCTATTAGGCCTTCTGTAGCATAGTATACAATGTTCAGTGTGTAAGTTGTTTTATTGAAAAGGCACAGATATGGCAATTGCTTTAAAGGGTCCGAGCCGAGCCCGTGGTGCACTCGGGAGAGTGCGGCGCTGGGAGCACAGCGATGCTCCCGCCGCGGGTTCGGATCCTATATAGGAATGGCCATGCGCTCACTGGCTGAGCGTGGTGCGGGTGACACCACACCAAGGGTTGCGATCCCCTTACCGGTCACGAAAAAGACAAAAAAAAACAAAAAAAGGGTCCTTCTAATATTGAACTTCTGAAAAATCTGACGAATTGATATTATTGTTTTGCTTCAGTGAATATACTGTGAAATCTCCAGAAGTCAACTATACCCCCATGTGATTTAAAGACACCCATAGATGGCAGGACACTCAATAAAAACTACTTCAATCTAGTGATTAGGGCTATTCTAAGAGCTCCACCTTTTCTTACTCTGCAGTGAATATCTTCCACGATTGTGAGTTAGCAATGCAATAAACTTTCTGCAATCTTTGCATTAAATAAGAAACAATAGCATTCAAGGTGTATTGATTTCATCTTGTGTATGATGAGGTAGGACATGGCAGAGAGAAATGGGGCATTATCCATCACCTGTAAAATTCCCAGAGGAAAACAGTCAGGAGATATACTGGAAGGAGCAGAGAACCCTTTCCTAATCATTTCTTCTACTGGCCTGGTCACCTAAAGTCAGCTCTCAGGTCATTAGAAAAAAGTCACCACTGCTTCTGTGTCCATGTCATATATGTGTATGTCATTTACATACTCAAAGAAAATTGAATTTGGTCTCTCAAATCCCTATGAAGAATTCTAAGTTTCTTGGTGGTATTTGTGAATAGAACAAGACTTCCACCATTACCAGTGTCAAATATCTGTGAAATGCCTGTCCAGGGGTTGAATGGCAGTTTGTGTGATATAAATTCAGTTCTGGGCGGATGTGGGGAGATGCATAGACAGGACTTGGGCTTCACAGCATTCCGAGTTGACCAATTGCCACTAGACCAAGTAAAGCTACAGAAAAACTATAAAACATGCCACCAGCCAGGCCCCTTTTAGATTGTGAAAATTTAGGGGAGACCACCTTATCAACTGAAGTGAGTGGTCTCTGACTCCTGGCTAGAGGAGAAGGAATGTGTCACCTACTGGGAATTCCTGAACTCTAGCATGGTTTACTTTGCTCAGATGTTATTTAGCAAAACCCATGAATATGCCAGAATAAAAACGGTAGCATGCAAATACTGGCTAAAATTAGAATGACAGAGTGGTTTTGAAGTCAAATCAGTTTGGAAGCACGTTTCTCAGAACCCAGCTGGGATCCTTAGATTCGATTAGTGACTTTCACCCAGGCCTTTAACAAGTCTCAGAGCACTGTTTGTTTCAAAGCACTAAGCACTTTAGACTTAGCCTGGCAAGAAGTAACACCTGGGCACCTCTAAATAAATCAGTGACCCCAAATGTCTAGAGAGCAAATGAAGCTTCTGCAGGCTCCTTCCCTCAGTGTTTTTGTTAGGCCAGGGCATTCTCCGTTTAGTGCATGCTTATTTTTATACTTGCTATTACAGCCCTTTATGTTACTCACATATTTGTAACTTCTCATAACAGCCTCTTTGGTAAGTTTTCATTTAGCTCTTCCTTTGGCTAATGAGATCTTATTTACCAATTTGGCTTCCTGTGTCTTTTGGCTAGATGTGTAATACATTTTAAGGTCTATAAGGAAGTGTGTTTGAAAGACCAAGGATTTGTTATTGCAGTATGGTGGGAAGAATTCTAAAGGTGTTTTCTCAAGATTCCCATCCCCAAGTTATTCAGTCAAACACTGATCTAGGTATTGCTGTGAAAGGACTTTGCAGACAGATTAAGATTAATAATCAGCTGACCTTAAAATAAGTCAAGGAACCTGTATTTTTCCAAGTGGGTCTAATATTATCACATATGCCCTTAAAAGCAAAGCAGGAAGACAGCAGAGTTAGAGAAATGCAGTTAGAGAAGGAGGCAGAGGAGAAATGAGGCAGAAAGTGAGGAAAAGAGATTTGAAACAAGAAGATTCAAGACACTGTTTTTGGCTTTAAAGATGGAGGAAGGGGCTAGGAGCCAAAGACTGTGGGTGGACTCTAGAAGGTAGAAAGGTGCTACTACTACACGGAACTGAATTTGGCCAGCAACTTAAGTGAGCTTGAAAGTGGTTTCTTTCCCGGAATCCAGCCAGCCAACACTTTAATTTTGGCTTTGGGAAACACGGAGCAGCCAATCCTGCCTTCCGACCTACTGAACTGTGAAGTAATAGATGTGTGTTGTTCTAAGTATGTGTGTAATCTAAGTTGCTTTAAGTTTGTGTTAATTTGTTATGGTAGCAATAGAAAACTGGTGCATATAGTAAGGCCCAAAATGCCTTCCAAGGTGACTTGAATTCAACCATAGCTGGTCAGGAGGAGAAATGGATGAGGGGAGGAAGAGAGAGAGAGAGTGAAAAGGAAAGAGGAGAGAAGGGGTCTGGCATTATAAACAATAGGGACAGTTTAGCCTCCATTCCTCTGAAGGGTACTCTGATCCCCGAGTGGCTTCTTGCATCCCTCATGGTATTAGCAGCTTACAACACTGAATTTTTTTCCTAATACTGAAATATTTCAGTGGCTTTTTTTTCCCTAGTACATAACGGCCTTCTTTATTATAAACTGTATACTACTGAGTACATTATACTTATGTATAATTACAGGGTTGCATATATAAGGCCATGACTACTGTAAAGAAGATATGAGGGATCTTCAAGGGTATTTTGATTCCAGGTTATTTTCACCTTACAGACTAATTTTTAAAAGATTTTTTTATTGAGACATATTGATTGTACATATTTATGGGGTACAGAGTTATATTTCAATACATGTATACAATGTATGTTGATCTATTCAGGGTAATTAGCCTATTCATCATTGCAAATCTTAATTATTTCTTTGTTATGTGCACATTTGAATTCCTCTTTTTTAGTCATTTGGTTACATGCAGTAAATCATTATTGGTTATATATTTCTCAGTCGACTGTAGCAATAGGGCTTATTTTTCGTATCTCGCTGTACTTTTATGTCCATTAATCAGCCTTTCACTATTTACCCTTTCTCCTCCCCTTTTCTACCTCTAGTGACCATAGTTGTTCTCTCTCCTTTTAACAGTTTAATTTGTTATTATTATTTAGTTGTTTTTGTTTGTTTTGTTCTTTTTTAACCTCCCATATATGAGAACACGTGGTATTTCTCTTTCTGTGCCTGGCTTATTTCACTTAACATAATTTTCCCCAAGCTCATCCATGTTGTTGCGAATGGCAGAATTTTGTTATTTTTTATGGCTGAGTAGTATTCCATGGTGTATATATATCACATTTTCTTTATCCAATCATCTGTTGATGGGCATTTAGGTTGGTTCCATATCTTGGCTATTGTGAATGGAGCTGCAATAAACATGGTGGTGCAGGTACCCCTTGAACATGTTGCTTTCCATTCCTTTGGGTATATACCCAGTAGTGGGATTGCTGGGTCATATGGTACTTCTATCTGTAGTTGTTTGAGAAACCTCCATGCTTTTCTTCATTACTCATATAATCCCACCAACAATGTATAAAGGCTCCTCTTTCTCTGCATCCTCACCAGCATTTGTTATTCTCAGTCTTTGTGAAAATAGCCAGTCTAACTGGGGTGAGATGATATCTCAACATAATTTTGATTTTCATTTCCCTGATGATTAGTGATGTTGGGCATTTTTTCATATACCTGTTGGCCGTTTATATATCTTCTTTTGAGAAGTGTCTACTGAGCTTCCTTGCCCATTTTTTAATTGTTATTTGGTTTTTTACTATTGAGTTTGAGTTTCTCGTGTATTCTGGAAATTAGCCCCTTGTTCGATGTGTAATTTGCAAATATTTTCTCCCATTCTTGGTACCTCTTCACTCTAATTGTTTCCTTTGCTGTGCAGAAGCTTTTATGTTTGGTGTAATCCCATTTGTTTATGTTTACTTTTGTTGCCTGTGCTTTTGAGATCTTTTTCATAAAATCTTTGCATAGTCCTATGTCCTAGAGCATTTCTGCTGTGTTTTCTTCCAGAAGTTTTATATTTTCAGGTCTTACATTTATGTCTTTAACCCATTTTGAGTTGATTTTTGTATATAGTGAGAGATAGGGATCTAGTTTCATTCTTCTACACATGGATATCCAGTTTTCCCAGCACCATTTATTGAAGAGGCTGTCCTTTACCCAATGTATGATTTTTAGAGCCTTTATAAAAGATCAATTAGCTGTAAGTATATGGGTTTATTTCTGGGCTTTCTATTCTGTTCCATTGGTCCCAGTGTCTTTTTATTCTAGTACCATGCTGTTTTGGTTACTATAGCTTTGTAGTATAATTTGAAGTCAGGTAGTGAGTGCCTCTCACTTTACTCTTTCTGCTCAGGATTGCTTTGGTTATTTAATGTCTTGTTGTTTTATATGAATGTTAGGATTGCTTTTTCTATTTCTGTGAAGAATGTCGTTGATAATTTGGTAGAGATTGCATTGAACCTGTAGATCACTTTTAGTACTATGGACATTTTCACAAATTAATTCATGCTCATGAATTAATTCTACCAATTCATGAGCATGGAATGTCTTTCCATTTTTTTTGTGTGTGTCCTCTTTAATTTCTTTCATCAGCATTTTGTAATTTTCATTGGAGAGATCTTTCACCTCCTTGGTTAGATTTATTCCTAGTTATTTTATTTTTTTGGTAGCTATTGTAAATGGGATTGCTTTCTTGATTTCTTTCTTTGCTAGTTTGGTGTATAGAAACACAACTGACTTTTGTATATTGATTTTTATATCCTGCAACATTACTGAATTTGTTTATCAGCTCTAAGAGTTTTTTGGTGGTGTCTTTAGGTTTTTTATATATATAAGACAATGCCATCTGCAAATGGGGATAATTTGACTTCCTCTTTTCCAATTTGCATGCCCTTTATTCCTTTCTCTTGCTGCCATGTGAAATTGAACACTATTCTCCTGAATGCTACCTCTCCCAGCCACAGCCTTTGGAGAACCTGAGCTTCTAGGAGGAAGCAGTCCACAGGAAAGAGAAAGAGCCTCATTCACTGTTGCCAAAATGTCATGAGGCTCATGTGCATACTGTTTGCTCATAAATTTCTTAATTTTTTCCACACAAGAGTAGAGTATACTTTTTCCTTTCCAAGGACAGCACACATTGTTCCTTTTTTTACTTCTCTTATACAAGGTAACCTGGGATATTAGTGATAGGTAATCTGATTTAATCTATGAAAACTTGGAGGGTGCAGGAAGGAAAGAACAACAAGCATCCCTGTGACTTGCCCCAGCACTATTCCTACTTTGGTATCCTTGATGCGCAGAAAAAAAAGATGATTTAGATGAATTTCCCCAACCAATATTCTTTCCTCTTTGGATAACCTAGCTTCAATATTGCTTTTTTATTAAATCTCTTTGTAGTTTTCTGTGTAGGAAACTGTGGAGGCCTCCCACAGATTGACTCATTTTAATAAAAATACATTTCTTTTGCCCTCTACAACCTTCAGGAGCTTTCAAAGACGAAGTTAATTATACATATTAAAAAAAGAAACAAAACTTTTTGAATCTGGAGTTTTTCAGTTCTAAAGCCAAATTTATTATGTTCAAAGTTTGTCTGGATAAAAGGCAAGTATAACATTAAAATATTATCTATTCATGCCATTTAGTGATTTGAATTATTCACAGATGCTTGTTTTTTTTTTCTTTATTCTTTTTTTTTTTTTTTATAAGAATAAGGAGTATTTTTGAAACCAAATTGAAAGGAATATCTTCTACTTTTAGAATGCTTCCCAGTTGGGGTTTTTTTTTATTATAGA
Organism: Galeopterus variegatus; assembly: GCF_000696425.1. Lineage (NCBI taxonomy): Eukaryota > Metazoa > Chordata > Mammalia > Dermoptera > Cynocephalidae > Galeopterus > Galeopterus variegatus. The sequence continues at coordinate 105,449 of NW_007730902.1, read as the reverse complement.
ACACCCCCCTTTGGATATTTTATGAGCTGTATTCAAAAAGCATTACGTTTGGTTGAAGCACTTAACAGAAAAACTAGGTAAATTGAGCACTAACAGCTAAAGGAAAATGCTAGGCAACTATTTCCAAATTTAAAGTGCTTTGAAGCTGTTAACTGTTAAATCCCACTCCCCCAACCTCTCTTTCCTCCTAGAATTATAAAGGAGATGATGTTCTGTAAAATATTTGATGATGTATGTTTTCAGTGTTCAGTCTACATTTTAAAAGCTGATTTGGGGGCTCAACTTTAGCCCCACCCCATTTTATGTTATTTAGTGTAGTATCTTCTAGGTGCTGAGTAATTGTTTTGAATTTCTACTTTCCTATTTGTAAAAAGACAATGATAATATTCATCTTTGCCAATCTCATAGGGTCAGGAAGTATGAATGATATAATACCCAAGGATCTAAACTCTAAATAGCTATATGAATATGATGCATTAGAAATGATTTTCCTTCTAAAATTGTTATTAGCAGAAACTTTACACACTCAAGATATTACGAATATTCAGATGACACAGAACTTATACTCCATGATAGCCCAGGACTGAGAAATGTCACTTAGGCCTTGAATATTTTATTTAGTTTTTAATATTTGATTCCCCACTACCTTTCTGCCCAGTTCTTTCAGTTATATCTCATTTGCTAAAATATCCGGAATTTTTTAGGTCCCTGGTTGCCTTCCTTTGGACAGTCTTGTTAGTGTTTTACTCAGAATTGAACTTTACATTGTGCTATGACCAGGTGCAGAGTGGGCCAGGACTGCCCTGTCTTCATTTGAGATATGCATTTCTTGTAGTATCCCCTGAGGTCAAATTCACTTTTTGTCAGTCTCTCACACTGTTTATTCCATGATGTAATGAATTAGGAATATCAAGGGGAGTAGAATTACTTTGCATTGATTCTTTGGAATTTAGAAAGGGCTGTTCTTGATCATATAATCTAAAGATCCTTAATTTGACAGAAAGAACAGTGCTGGACTGGTAAAGCGGTCTAAGATCACACAGCTGGTTATTAACAAAGGTAGTATTAAAGGTCAGTTCTGCCGATTACAGACCTGTTGTAGGACACAAGAAGAAAGATGACTTAGAGCAGGAGTCAGCAAACTCTATGGCCTGTCGGCCAAATCTGGCCCACTGCCTGTTTTTGTAAATAAAGCTTTTTTGGAACCCTGCAATTCTCATTCATTTACTATTATCTATGGCACACACACAAAAAAATACATATTGTCTATGGCTATTTTTACACTACAAGGGCAGAGCTAAATAGTTGTCAGTGACCATCCGGTCTCCAAAACCTAAAATATTTACTATTTGGTCCTTTACAAAAAAAATTGGCTGAGCTCTGGTAGAGGAAAGATGGCTAAAAAATTTGGATGGGCATTTTGTGAATGTTCTCTTTAGCTTGCACATTTGTTTCTTGTTGTGGTTTAGAATAAGCTGTTTGTATTTTGGGGAAAATTTTCCAGTTTTCTCGTGATTAATTACAGGTTGATGTTAACAAATGTGCATATATACTTGCAGAAGAAAATCAATACATATTTTCAGAAGGTGTTTCCCATAATACAAGATTTGTTTCCTGTATTCATTGTCAAAATATATTCTTGAGTGCATCAGGGATATTTAATTCAAAGTAGTGGACACTTACGTAAGATACACAATAGCTGTATTCAAGTATGTGAAGGAGTATCCTGTGAATAGAGGGATTAGATGTATTCGTCCTTCATGTCCCAACTAAAATATACTTTTGCCGTTAAGCCCCTTATCCCTACTCTTCTCTTCTTTGGACAGAATTAATCACTTTCTTCTGTGCTTTTGAAATACTTTAAACAGAGTACTATTATAGCATTTATCACACTGCGTTATAGGTAGTTGTTTACACATTTATCTCCCCAGTTGATTGTGAAATCCTTGAAAGTGAGGACAATACCTTATTTATTTTGGCATCTCCATCATGGGACTCAGTCTCTGGCTTGTAGTAGAAGCAATCTAAATGCTTGATAAATAAATGTGTATTATAATCCCAGAAGGCAAAGCAAGGACCATTGTGAAACCTCAGTAAAAAGAACTTTGTGACAGTACTAGCAACTAATACAAAGGTCTCCTAAGCAGTGTGCTTGATCATCAAAGATAAGAATTTTCAGTCGGAATGCCTGGGTTTTCAGCTGTGCTATATAATAACTGTCTTTGGGTAGGTTACTTAATCTCTGAACCTCAGTTTCCTCAGCTTTGAAATGGAGATGATATAGTGCAGACGTTTTCAAAGTGTGCTGTGTAGAGTGCTGGATATGCCCCAAAGACTTTCAAGGAGTCTGTGATGTCAAAACTATTTTTATGAGAGTGCTAAGATGTAATTTGCTGTTTTCAAGGGGTTGATATTGGCACTGATGGTGCAAAAGCAATGGTATGTTGGTGTCTTAGCACAATCAAGGCAGTGGCACCAACTTGAACTAGTAGTCATTGTTTTCATCTCCATCATACAGTGGCATGAAAAAAGATACATGCCAGTTTTACTTAAGAATGCCCTCAGGGCTGGAAGGTTAGCTCATTTGCTTAGAGCTTGATATTGTAACACCAGGGTCAAGGGTTCAGATCCAGTACTGGCCAGTTACCAAAAAAATTTTTTAAAAATTCAACAAAGAATGTCCTTGATGGAGTAAAATTATTTTATTAAATCTCAACCTTTGAATACAATGTCCTTTTTAATATCTTGTGCGATAAAATGGGAAGTATGCACAAATCCTACTACTTTCTGAGGTACAATGGCTGTTTCTAAGAAAAGTACTCATGCTATTGAGTTGTCGGCTGTACTAGCCACTTTTTTTGTGAAACGCCATTTTTACTAGAAAGAGCAACTGATAGACAAAGTATAGTTATTCAGACTTTGGTATTTGGCAGATATTTTCTCAGAAGTTAATGAAGTGAGCCTATCACTTTAAGAACAAAAACTAACAATATTTGTTGCTGGTGATAGAATTAAGCTTTTTAGCAATATTTTGAATTTTGGAAAACTTGTATCCTCTGCCACTTGCTTGAGAGCTTCTCTAAACCTAAAGACTTTTCTTTTTTTTTTTTTTTATTATTTTTATGTTGTCAATATACAATGTAGTTAGTTATTGTGTCCCATCACCGAAACCTCCCTCCCTCCTCCCTCTCCCCCCTCCCACCCAGGTGTGTCCCCTCCATTTTCTTGTTGTAAGAACTTCAAAAAAAAAAAGTTGTGGTTGTTATATCTTCCTCTCCCAACCCCCCCGGTTTTTTTGTTGTTGTTGTTGTTGATGTTGTTGTTGTTGTTTGTTTGTTTTTTGTGTGTGTGTGTGAGAGTGTGTGTGTGTGTGTGTGTGTATGTATGTGTGTGAATTGATTCATTCACCCTGCCTGACTCGTTTCTCTTAATATTATTCTTTCAAGGTCCATCCATGTTGTTGCAAATGGCAGTATTTCATTCGTTTTTATAGCTGAGTAGTATTCCATTGTGTAGATATACCACATTTTCCGTATCCACTCATCCGATGATGGACATTTGGGCTGATTCCAGCTCTTGGCTATTGTGGAAATCATCAAGTCGAAGGTAAACCTAAAGACTTTTCTGAAGTGATCAATGTTGATATAAATGTGATTTTTTAAATGTTGTATAATAAAATAAGGTGTGGAATATTTGTTAACTTAGTGAACTGGCATTTTCTAAATGAACAATGCGTGATGTTACAAATTTGCACATAAAGATCCATTAAAGGTATGATATAGATGTGCCTCAAGATGAAAAGATTTTAATAATCATTACACCAAGTTCATTGATAGGGTTTCAGATTCCACATTGCAGTTACTTTTTTAAAAACTACTACTGTTGAGGGCCGGCCCGGTGGCGCACTGCTACAGTGCGCCGCTTGGGAGCGCAGTGGCACTCCCGCTGAGGGTTCGGATCCCACATACAGACCGGTTCCCGCTCACTGGCTGAGTGAGGTGCGGGAGCAACACTGAGGGTTGCGATCCCGTTCCGGTCCCGGTCCGGTACGGGCGCGACGCTGAGGGTTGCAATCCATTGCCGGACACGAAAAAAAGACAAAAAGGAAAAAAAAAAAAAAAAAAAACTACTACTGTTGAGTTTTGTTGTAGTATCAAAGAAGAGTATCTGAAATTATGTGAAAAAGCTATTAAAGTGCACCTCCTTTTTCAAACTACATATGCCTGTGTGAAGATATGTATTTCTTCACATACTTCAAGCAAAGCAACATATTGCAACAGGTTGAATGTATAAGCAGATATGAAAATCCGGCTGTCTCCTATTAAGTCAGACATGAAAAAGATTTGCAAAAATTGTAAAACAAAGCTGCTCTATTACAAGTTTTTGTTTTGGAAAATATAGTTATCATAAAATATTATTTATAGTAATGAGTAATGGGTTTATTATTTTTATTTAAAATTTATTATTAAAATTTAAATTTCTCAGTTTTAATTTCTAATATGGCGAATATTTATATATACAACTCCCATAATAAACTCTTTGATGTCCTCAATTTTTAAGAGAATAAAGGGTCCCAATACCAAAAAAGTTTAAGAACCACTAATATGGGGGGAACAGGCAATCTCATACACTGCTGGTGGTAGTAAAAACTAGTATAGCCTCTTTGGAAACAATTTGCAGATATCTGTCAAAACCTAAATTCAGATGCCCATTGATTCAGCCAATACAATATAATTTTGGTTGTAACAGAATAAAAAGAACACAGGGACTATACAAAGCATATAACAATAGAAACTAGTTAAGCAAGTACATCCAAAAAGTGAAGTAGTATGCATGTTTCAGACATTAAAAATAGTTATTTATGTGGGACTATGCAAAGATTTCCAAGATATGTCAAGTATTAAAAAACTGCAGAAAATTTTTAGCATGATCTCATTTGTGTAAATAATTAGCAATTATCTGGGAACCAGAGCTATATCAGGGAAAATAATTAGAGATTGAAGAAGGATGTAAGGAGACATTTGGATTTTATTTCATTCCCTTCCATATTTTGTTATTGACATATTCTTTTTTTTGTTTTATTTTAAAAATTAATGTACATGATAATACTTGCAATTGTAATGAAAATTAGCTAAGCTAATGTTACATCTCCTGGCCTATAGTGATTGGTTGTTATGTAAGTATTGCATTATATATGTAAGCAGTACATATGCAGTGTAAGTATTGGTTGAACAAGATAATGAACTGCTTCATGTATTAATAGAGTCTATCAGCAGAGCATTCGCCAAGCAATTATTGAATGATAATTTTACAGAAATATAGATCGGATTTCTGCCTCTAAATATATGACTGATCTCTAGGGTTGAATTCTGATATTCTTTGATAGTTATTTATGAGTGAGTAGCCATAACATTTTCAAAATGGAAATTCTATGCCAAATGTTCTCCACCAAAAGGTTCTCTCTGAGAAACTTTAAAATCTTGAGAATTTCATTTCTATCCATTAGTTTTCATAGCATGCACTTTCCCCCCTCAATTTTGGTGTCAAAGTATAGAGCAACAGGGATCAATACACAAATATTCACTTAGTTTTATACTATGCCATGGTAGGAAGCACTCTGGGTCTTTTATAATGTTATGACGAGAATTTAGTATACTGTTTCACAATTGCCACTTCCATACATTGATATTTATTTAGTAGAATGCCCCCATTCTTAGGATAACAATCTTAGCTTATCTTCAGGAGGAAATTATGCTACAAGATAAATGATTCAATTTTCCTTCTTAAAGAACACTCCAGATTTTATATTGTTCCTTAAAAATCATTTAGTGATTATCAGTACTGTTTTTTGGAGTCAAGAAATATGATAGCACAGATGTATACAGACAAACTTGTGTCAACTCTATATGCAAATTTTTTTATAAAACAGGAGTTTGGTTATTGTGTGAAAAATTGATGGACCTTTCTGGCAGAACAGAAATTAATAATTTACCGCAAGCATCTTATTGAAAGAAAAAGTCCAATTTAATTTGAATAATTTTGGAAGATAAAGCATGCCAGCATTATTTATTTCTTTTATTAACAAGTTAGGATACAAAAAACTAAAAAATTACATTAAAAGCTCAAACATTGTTCAATCTTCTTTTCCCATCAGTCATGTCTATAAAACTGGCATTTCTTTTTAAATGGTAGTTAATAGAATGTTATTTAGTGAATCCGGCCAGACATGGGCTTATTCATTCACTCATCAGACATTTGTTCAGTGCCTACTCTATGCCAGACTTTGTGCCAGGTACTGAGGCTCCAGCCTTGTATAGAATATGCTTACTGAATTCTACAAGTTCAATGGCCAGTGGAGCAGACAGACACATAAACAAATACTTACGGAAGTGACATGATGAAATAGGAAAAGCATGGGGTTTTGTAGGTCAGTAAGTTTTAAACCTGGGCCTTACCACTTCTGAATTATACAGCCTTCTAATCTTTCCAAGCTTTAAAAACCTCATCTGTAAAATGGGGATAGTATTTTCATTGCATGGCTTTTTTGAGGATTAGAGAAGACATTCAAAACAGAGCCCGGAACTAATCTCATCAAATAGAAGATATTTATTACCCTTAAATTATAATGTGAAGGGTACTACTAAATATGAAATGTACAACAAAGAAAGGGTGATTAATTTGGGGATAGAGACAGGTAAGGAAAAATTTCTTAGAAGAGGAAGTGTTTAGGATAAGGAGGTTTTTATAACAGAGAGGAATTCCAGGCAGAGAAAGTTTCATGCCCAGAGGCGCAAATGGAACTTGGGCTAAATTATGAGAAACTGTGAGTAGTTTGGCAAGGCTGTAGCCTAGAGTATAAGAGAGTTGAAATGAAGACGGTGAGGTAAGGTTGTCAGTCATGGAGGGCCTTTTATATCTTGCAAATGATTCAAGACTTCAAGCAGCAGCAGTGAGAATGATGATCGATTTGAAATGAATTTTGAAGGTAGACTTTATAGACTGAGTGACAATGTGGGATTAAGGGATGCCCAGATTTCTGGTTCAGGTAAGGAATTGTTGGTGTCATCAATCAGAAGAGGGAATTTTGGAGAAAAAGTATGTTTGGGGAGAAAATGATTACTTTTATTTGAGTATATTAAATTTGATTTGTGAGGACCTTAGGCAAGAGAGAGAGACCTAGGTTGGAGAAAAGACTTGAGAGTGCTAAACATTCAGACAGGAGTAGAATTTGGGAATCCCAAATTTCTATCTTGACTGTGTTGTCTCCTGGCTTTGTAACCAGTGAGTTTTACCTTTCCTTGTTCTCTAATGGATTTAAAGCAGCTTAACTTTGTAATTAGGAAGTCTCATAAATGTCTGGGTCTTAGGTCTGAATTTTCACATGAATGACAAGAAAATTGAAAAACTACCCAGCATTCTTCAGAGTTGTTTTAAGGATCACATTTTTTTGATATCTGTGAAATCCCTTTTAACATGATGCATATACAAGCAGAGAATTAAAGATTTAGTAGTTAAAGATTTAAATTTATTTAATGCCAGTGAACATGGAGCTATAGTAAATTCATTGATAAGGACTCTGTTTATGGTTGTATTGAAAAGTGTGATGATAATTTATTGTAATGTAGCATGATGGTTAAGAGTGTGAGCTCTGAATTAAACTGCCTGGATTTACATTATCAGCCACTTACTATCTTTTTGACTTTGGGCAAGTTATTTAACCTTTTCTATAAAATGGAAATAATAAGAATATCCACCTCATAGTCTGATGGGAAGATGAAATGAGTTAGTGTATATAAAGCATACTCATACAGGACAGAGTCATGCATAATTAAAATTTCAACGTATACTAGATATTTTTGCTATCATTGTCAGAGAAAATAGCAGCATCACAATCATTTATTATCATTAAATGGCAGTATTTTAATGCAAGAGGAATGTTGGAGATAATCATATTGGTTTTATAGATGAGGAAAAGTGAGCCCAGAAAGGTTTGAAAAATATGTTCAAGGATGTGCAGCTAGAAAAAGTCAGCACTGAGGCCCAAGCACTTCTCTGCTCAGCATACTTCTGATCACCCATTGTTAAAGTAGGGTTTGTGCCTTCATGAAAAGGTGAAGCGAAAATATAATTTTAGTTGATAATTATTATGTTTTACAATAGAATTGAAAATGTCTTCCTTTATTAATGAATTTGCCAGTGGTCAGAATTTCCCTCTTTATAGATGTTAGCTCAGGTTTAGCATAAACTATTATGGGTTTGTGTGTGTGTATCAGATAATATCCATCATATTATGCATATATGTTCAGATAGTATTTAGTGGTAAGTCAGTAGCTGTTGCAGACTGCCTCATGTTCAATGGGAAATAAAACACTGTGATTCCTTAAGACTCTTTCTTGATATACTTTCGATTTTATAATTTTTTTCCTGATGTGTTAAATAAATAAAACTCATATCTTAAGAAGAGATTTTCTTTTGTAAGTTTATGGAGGATATTAGACCTCCGGCTAAAGTTATTGAACATTAGCACGTATGCACACAAAACATTGCGATAGCATCACAGAATATTTAATACTACTTGAATTTCATATAAAATATTTTCACCTGCAAAGCACAGATCATTTCATAAATATAGATGCTGTTCATCAAAGACTTGAATAAATAGATGGATTTTGTATTGTTCCCTGAAGATAAGTAGGTTTGCATTCTTATTGGATTTGTGTAGTCTACTTTAGGAGTAAGGTTGAGGTGATAAATATGAGCACAGATTTTTATCATCTGCATAGTAAGTGGTCCCAAATAAAACATTTGAGAATGTTACCAGAAACAAACAATTGCTGAATTGTCAGAGCCTAAATATGAAAACAAGATAAATGCAGAAAATTAAACCAAATGTACAGAAAGTTAAGCAATAATTAGTTAAGAGATACAAAATAAGAGGAAAAAAATGGAACTAATCTATATAGTACACATTTATACTATCTTAATTTGAACACACCATGGAAGTGAATAGTAATAATTTTGCCCGGAAGATATAGTTTATAATGATTATTTAACTAGGAATTTCACCCTCTTCTTCCTTTTAATTTTCATTATCTATTCTCCCCATTCTGAGCTCCTTTAGCTCTAAAATTATTTTCTGTAGTAGGACATTTTGTTTACTAAAATCATTAGGGCCTAGCTTACTGAAGAAATTAATATTGTGTGGTTTAAGAAATTAATAGTGGGACCTTACAATTACACATTGCTGTGGCCCTGTTTTTGTCACTCTGTGATCATGGTGCCTTGGGTTTACACAGAAAAATAAGTGAAAGCTACTCTCCATCAACACATTTATGGAGACACTTTCCTTACCTCTACCCCATTTTACCAGACCTCCTGGGTGCTCTTCACAGGTTTCAAAATGGGGACATTTCTGCATACCAGCCAAAATATGCATGTCACATTTGTATATAGTGTACTGTCCATATCACACAGTAACTGCTTGAGCTTGAAGGCCTTTCTCAGTCCCATCTTCTCCCAGACCTCCAAACCGCCCCAAAATAGCATTAAGATGCTTGTCTTTAACCCATCTGCATCATAACTTTCATTGAGGTCCCACCCAAGTCCCAGTTCTACTATGAACCCTTGGCTGACTTCTCCAGTCCATGTGGGTTTATTATACTGTACTCTCAAAACACCCTCTCTTGGCATCTCACAGTTGAGCAAGTATTGGTCAATGTGGTTTTAATGAGGCTTGCTATTGTCTCAATTATATTTTAAGTTTAATAAAAGAAAAGGGCCACATGTTCCATTTCTGTAGCCCACATGGCACCTAGCGTAGCAAGGACGAGATAGATTAAACATTATAATAAATGCCTACGTACAGTGACCGTGTTTGTCTTAAGTTCATTTTATACTTAAAATATGCACTTAAAGGGCCGACCCTGTGGTGCACTCAGGAGAGTGTGGTGCTGGGAGCACAGTGACGCTCCTGCCACAGGTTTGGATCCTATATTGGGATGGCCAGTGCGCTCACTGGCTGAGTGCGGTGCGGGCGACACCAGGCCAAGGGTTGCGATCCCCTTACCGCTCACGAAAAAGACAAAAAAAAAATATGCACTTATAATTAGATTAAATCTTACTGAGCAATCAATTATTAGAAATAATTTTTGTAAAAGTAAATTTTAATTATATATGGCTCTATACTTGACAAATTGTTTTTGTTGAAAAAGAAATCAGGCAGTCCTGGTAAATATAGTACACACTGTATCTAACAACCTAAACAGTTTATTGTTTTGTGACATTTTTTAGGCATAAGCACAATCTTTTAATTCTTAGTCTTTTATTAATAATTAGTATACTGTGATAAATGTTTTTTAAAGTATATAAAATTTTTACTTTATTTTCTCAAGGTGTCGTACATTTTTATATTAGAGAGGAGTAAGTTAAGAGAAAATGCTATTCAATTTTTGTCTAAACATAATCAAATTATGTAAGTGCCAAAACAGGCAAAACTCTGATCAAAATATAAAATTCAAGTAAGCCCTGGTTAATGATTTTACTGTCTACATAAAATGGCAATCATATATGGAAACATTATACACCATTTCTGTGACAAAGGAAAAATTCCCCACAGAGGAAAACTGGGAATGGAATTTAGAATGTTGCTTCAGTATTTATCTAGAATTGGTCTTGAGAAGAATAAAGTAAGAAATGTAGCAACTTCCAGGTTAATTTCATAAGCAGTGAGAGGCCAGTTCCATCACTCAAATCAAGAGTGCTTTTTGTTTCACTGGGCACTGATGTCTTTAGTTAATCTATACTCATAAGCATAAAAAATAGCTTATATTCTGAATCAAGTATAGAAAATATTTTTCTATCCAGAAAATTAGTTTAGATGAAATTATTTTATTTGAGGAAACAGCACTGTAAAATTTCTTTCATTTTGGTATAATTTTAAGTGTTATTTTTAGTTTAAACTCAGGCAAAAAATGTACTTTAGAAATTAGGTGGCATGAATTACTTTAGTAGATAGAGACTGAATAAATATTAAATTACCCAGAGCAGTGTCTATAGAAAATAAAGAAATCCCGGAGTATTTACTCAGAATTTCTGATCTTTCTACGTAGAATTAAAATCTTTAGCTTTCTTATGTTAGATCTACAACTACAGTAATACATTCTTCTGCCATTCCCCCTGGTAGTTCCGTTTTGATTAAAAATGTTTTAACTTGATGTTTTTAAACAGTTGAAAATCTATAGACAACTATAGATGTTCATATTCAGTACAGACCTAAAGTAATGTTACAAAATGGTAAAATTTTTCCTGCTAAAAGGACTCAATCAAAAAGGAAAAACAGTTTGACCTTATTTTTTGCTCAAGTGAATTCAATGAGAGAGGGAGTTTCAGTTTAAAATGGGAAGTAGTTATTGAATAAGGTGCAAAAATAAGATGATTTAGGAAGTTAAAAAAACTGTTCACGTACCTCTTTCCACTCAGTATCCTTTGATTTTATGACAACTTTTTCATAATGTACTAAATCCTGAAAAGAGAGGATAATGCTAAAATGTAGGAGAAAACATTTTGCTGCAGTGATTTCTCATCACTTACTCCGTTTCAGCTGCTTCAGGTTTTCTGGGGACATTTATTAAGCAAAGTAGCTGGCATAGGAAAAATGCAGTACCACTTGAAAATGCCATTTATGTGAGTGTATATGTATTTTAATAAAAATAGACTTGGCATTTCCTTGACTTGCCCTTTTTGTTGTTGTTTTAAGAAAGGAGAAATGTGTAAGGAAGAATATACATAGAATTTTAGGTAAGGATGGAAGAAAACAAAACGAAGCCATTATAACCTCATTCCTTTCCAACTGTGTCCTGTTCGTAGTAACTGCAAAAAATTAGATCTCATCTTCATGGAATATAGTACTATTATCGGTTAATATACATGATTTCGAAATGAGGTTTTCCTTTTCTTCTTCTCTAAGCTCTTTCTCCTCCACCACTTCTTTGATTTCTTCTCCTCTCTTTTCTTCTGTCCCACTCATCAACCGATGAACAGCAGTGGCTTCCCTAGGAGTCGGTCTTCCCACACTTGAGATTTCTTTGGATGCTGCCTTCATTTACCCCAAGTCTCCATCTCCTGTGAGTCAATTGAGACCTCAATCTCAAACTCCCAATCCTGGTGCAGGATTTGTGACTCAATTCCAAGGCTAGCCTGAGCCCAGTTTTACTAGAACCAACATATGACTTTGTCCTCCTGCTAAATAAAGCATGTCTTCTGATGCCAGATCCTTCTGGTCACACACCCCCATCCCTCACCCCCGCCCTTCAGCAACAGCTTCTTCTTTTAACTCTTACAGCACTCCTTAGGTGCCAAGTAATCATGCAGAGGGTGATCCAGGGCTGTGGCTTCTACCTAGAGTTTTTCTTCTGACATATCCTGTTATGGTATAGAGCATCCTGTTGGTTGTATTGTATGTTGTTTTCTCTATATTGTAGAATAGTAATGCAGTGATTAAGTAAATTAAGGTATATCCATTGCTCTTAAATGGAGAGATGTAAATGATCTAAAGGGTGAATGAAAGAAATAAATTAGTTTCATATATTGTACCACTCTATTTAGAAACTTTATATGTGTAAATACATATACACTGGTACACATAAGAGTGTATCTGTATATATAGGTTTATTTAATCAATAAATAGAAACAATAGAGAAATAAATCTGGAAGGATATATACCAAACAGAGTATCAGTGATTATCCTTGGAGAATGGGAATAGAGAGCAGAAGTAGTAGCTAAGTTATAAACTTAAATCTTATTGGATAGCTTAGGTCATCTGCCAACCCCTAAGCCAATCACTGAAGCCAAAGAGTTAGAATGCTCTTATTAGGTGGGTCCATTCTATAGCTGGGTGTAGAGGAGACTCTACCCAAATCACATGGACTAACAACTAGGGATGTGTGGCTACCTGAAGGAAAATCAGGATGCTGTTTCCAGAAGAGGTACTAGATGCTGACCATTCAGTATAGCAGATGTCCACCATAACACTCTTCTTGATTTCTTTATTTGTTTACAGCATTCGTGTATTACTTTAGTAATTAAAAATGTTATCTATAGTAAAGCTTAAAATCAAACACAAAATACACAGATTTTCAATTTTAATTAAATTGCCATCGAAGTTGAATGAATACTTATGCCAAAAAATTATAATGATAAAAATAAAAAAGGGAAAGTTGTTCATATACCCACCCTTCACCTGTACCAACACTTTGATGAATAAGCTCCATATGTTATTTATAATAAATTACCACCACTTATATTTATTTATGAATATATTACCCTTTATCACATTTCTCTCCAGACTAATGCTTGGCATTAAGGGCTGGTAGATATGATCTTTAGGATTTTCTGTGGCACCTTCTTTATTAGTCACTAAGGTCATTCTAGAGTTGTCAATTTTTTAAAAATTTCTTAAACCTTATGGTGTTTTTGGATTCCATGAGAAAACTGAAGTATTTTACAACATTGTAGAAATAAAGAAAATTACTAACCGGTAATGTTTGTTTCTTTAAGAAAAATGTTTATCAAGTCAACAAAGAACTAGTGAATCTTATTGGTCTCATTACCCTAGTATAATTACTTGCCAAACAAGTCAAATACATTCAAGCACATGGGGTCTGGTATCATAAGAAACCAGAGTCCGGGGACTCTTTCAGTCAGCCCAGCCTCCATTTGTCTCCTGTATCCCCAACACATCCTCTCCTGTTATCCCAGGGAATGGACATGATGTTCTATGTTACTGGCCTGATAGAAACTGAAGTGGTTTCAGCTTTACCCATCTCACCACATTTTCAGGGAAACCTAAAATTTTGATGATGTTGAATCATGGCACCTATAACTGAAGTTTCAGAGATTTAATTATTACCATTTCGAAGAAAAATTCATATTTGATACTTAAATAATATCCCAAGACTGCCTACTTAACAAATTCGGTATCTCTCATCATGAGTAACCCACTTTCAAACTGAACTAGGCTTTTTCTCCCTAGCTTCAAGCCCTGCCATTGAGAGCCAAATAGCATCCTAAGGATATCTGAGGCCCTTTAAAGCTCTGCTCATGGCCATGGTACTGACAAGCAGCTTAGACATTCATTCCCATGTCAACAATTGAGCTCTCTTCTTAGGCTATTTAATAACTGACATTCTGAAAGGGTCCTGTGCCTCCCAGTATATTAAGATGTTTGGAGTGGGAAAGAATTAGTTCCTTTAGATACACAGGCTGTCAAAGTTTTAACCAATTGTTTCCTCCGTGTGTTACAGCAGAACTTTTGTCACCGAAGGATTTCAAATGTTAGGAGTCTTTTTACTCATTTGACCAGAAATGATAGCAGCCATATGTGAATTCTGCTATAGTCCTTTTTTTAGCTGAGCATTGAAAAGTGAATTAGATGCAGCCATTGTAGTGTTTCATCAAGTTAAATGAAATGCAAGCAAGTGAGAAGAAAGAAATTAAGAGGACTAAACAAGGGACAAGCAAAACATTTCCAGCTGAGAGATGGGAATGAGCTGGAAGCTGGCAAGGAAGAGAGAGGGAGGCCTGCTCCAGATGATAGGCAGTTAGGAAAGAAGAGTTCATACCAGCAACCCACCCCTTAGAGCTGGCCTTCGTGTGGTTTGTCTTTCATGTTTTCATAAAGCAAAGCTATTGCTATTTTCCAAAGTATATGAAAAGCTTATGGAACTTACGTATGCAGGAGGGGGTGAGCAGAGGAGAAGTTTTCACTTTCATTTAGGTTATTTTGTGTTTGATGTTATTTAATAGTAGGGCTTCAGAACATATTTTGCTTGATGGATTGTTCTGCTGCTTAAAAATCATGAACTGTCTAACTGATGAAGCACATAGTTGCCCTGTTAGAGAAATGCAATAATTATTTCAGGTTTTGAAGATCTTCATTTTAACACTTGATTTGCTAGGAGTTTGAGAGTACAGAAATAAATTATTATATTCACTTAATTCATAACTTATTTCACGTAAAGTGACATCATCTTTTGGTTAGGCCTGCTTGTTATTAATAAAGTATGTGATGTAGTCTTTTAAATAACTTTTCATTATAAAAGTAGTATATGTTTAAGAAAATCCAGATTAGCACCTGGCAAAAAATAGTTAAGGGCTGTCCAGTTAGCCCACTTGGGAGAGCACGGTGCTGAGAACATCCAAGGTCAAGAGTTGAGAGCGCTGTGACAGCCAGGCACCAAAAAAAAAAAAAAAAAAAGTTATTCATAAATACTAGTCCAAATTCCATTCATAATTTTAACCATAATCACAACTAATGAAATGCTAATATTTCGGTCTTCTTTCCAGCTATCTGTGAAATAGTGTGTGTGTTTATGCATGATAGGTATTTAGTGCTGGAATTCCAGTGTCCAGAAGGGTATTGAGCACACAGTTATATGACCTGATTTGTTTTTAGTGTTAATATCTTAGTCTTCTTCATATTATTACCTGCTGGATATTAACAGTCCAGATCCATTCATTGATATGACTTTGCTCTTACTGCCCACCAACCAGTCTCTTGTTTGATACTTTCTTTCTGCCAGGAGAAAATAAATGATGTGAAGTTGAAATGGTAATTGAGCTTCAACGTCCATTTTTATTTGGAAAGATGTTAGTGTTGCCACAACAAGGAGGAAGAATGAAGGTTAAAAGTGATTTTTGAAGTGACTCCTTTTGAGGGGAGTGATTTCAGCTTTACCTATCTCAACATGTTTTCATGGAATCCTAAACTTTTGATGATGTTGAGGATTTTGAATCACGACACCCATAATTGAAGTTTCAGAGAGATTTAATTATATTGTTGCTTTGAAGAAAACCATACAGAACCGTATTTAGGTATAATTTCAAAATCATTTCATTCAGTTTTTACATCTCTGTGCTTCTTTTAAACTATCTGGTAAACATCCAGAGATTCTGAATGCTTCTCTCTGATAAATGCAGAGAGCATTTAAGCTAACACTCAGCTGTTTGTTTATTATGTTTTCAAACTTTTTCCAGTTTCTGTTTAGTATTCAGTGAAATGGTGTAAAGAAAACCATCTGTACTGCAGCTGCAAAGGGATTACCTTCGGTTCTTCTTTTCAATAAGAGGCTAAATGCCCCCTGTGCACAGCCCTGGACAGTTGCTTGGATCTTGCACCATATGTTTTATACAGTACTCCTGGAACTAAGTCAATTAATAGCTCAGAGGATACAATTAGCCTTTTAGTGACTGCATCCATTCATAAAGGGCTGCCTAAAATAAACATTTGATTCCCTGCCCCTATTCTAATTGCAGACTAAAGATTTGAAATGTTAGATGACAGTGGATGTACTGAGATCATTAGTCCACAGTGGGTGCTCTGATTTATATAGCCTACTGCCACCAAGCCAAATTCCTAGGTGTGGGTTAGTGTATTGGCACAAAATAAACATGAAATTATTTTCAACAGGATGTATTTAAACTGAATTTTACAATCCTGACCATGTTTTGAAGTAGCGTTTGTCCTTATCCAACTACATATTTTAAGCAGACATCGAGTGGGGAACATGTAGTGAAATGTGATTATTAATGTGAAAATCTGTTATTTTATAAATCGCTGTCCTTACCTTGACAATCTTATATTTTTTAAGGTAAAATTAAAAACCCTTTGAAAATATTTTAGCAAACTCATAACTTTTTCTTAAATGAAAACCTTCAGGCTGTGTGTAGTTCTAGAAACCATTGTAATCATAACACACGGATATTAAGCCAATGCCTATCATCAAGTAGGGCAGAAGTTACACTGATTTCTTCTGACTTTTATGTTTGGTTTGAGAAAAGGCCCAGAATGAGTCAGTGGTTTAGCTGCAGGCCAGTTTTTGTGAGGATGATAGG
Organism: Galeopterus variegatus; assembly: GCF_000696425.1. Classification (NCBI taxonomy): domain Eukaryota; kingdom Metazoa; phylum Chordata; class Mammalia; order Dermoptera; family Cynocephalidae; genus Galeopterus; species Galeopterus variegatus. Next base: position 88,558 of record NW_007730902.1, on the reverse strand, counting down.
ATTTGCATACGGAATTGAAAATTTGCTGTTTCCTAGGTAAGATGACACCTTAAATTACTATAACATTAATGAGGCTGTACTAAAAGGATGGATTTGAAGATTTCTATACAAAAAGTTTTAACCATTTTTTAATAATTTTTTTCAAATATGTTTGTGTATAGATTTACATATGCATACATGTATGTATATTTAAATCATTTACCCAAATTATTTTGTTTGGGGAATACCATTTTCTTTCATGTGAATCCTAAGCAATTTATTTCAAATTATCAAGTATGTATTTGGCAAATTTTGTGTCTGGGTGACTAGGAAAAAGGTGCCACTAACAAACAGAAACTGTTAGGAAGAGGTGTTTTTTGGTTTTGTTTAAGTTGGAGATCGACAAAACAAACACAATGAGGTTTTAAAAAAAAAAGTACACAAGGGAAAATTTGAACACAACTTCAAGTTGGTTTTCTTACGGCCAGATAGAGAAATGTCCTCCTGGACTCAGAATAAGAATGAGGACATTGTATTTGACAGAGTGGAGCAAACTGTGCCGACTTTAAAATGGGGTATGAAGACTAGAAGAACCTAGAGTAAGTGTCTACAAGGAATGTAGAAAACTAGAGCTTATTAGGCTTGTTAAAGAAAAAAGCTGAGACTAAAGTTAACAAAGTTTACTGGAGCAAGAAAGTTTCTTGACCCTGGCAGCCTTCCACCAAAGAGGGTTCAGAATGCTCCACCCCTTCACATGTGCAGGTCACATTTATAGCCAGAGAAAAGAGAGTGAGGTAGAGAAACAACCTCATTGGTTACAAGCAAGGCATGGTGTGATGAGGCTTTTTCCATATATGGACATGGTCTGTTCTGTTGGTGGCCTTTAATTGGCTAAGACTCAGCTACTTGTTACAAGAGTATACTTCCATATTAGGTTACATCTTGCTTGCACATCAAGCTAGGTTCTAATTCACTGTATACAGAAACCACTTAGGGCCAAATTTTATCACCTAAGTATGGAGGCTAGTCTAGGCCAAATTTAACAGGCTTTAATCTACCCGCCAGCAAGATTTTAAAATTAAGAGCCAGAACAAGCCTCCTGAAACAGTGACCAAGAGAGGATACAGAAATGGAGACTGACTACTTGATCATGGGAACAATTCATACTAAGGAAATATTTAAATTTTTTCAAATTCTTTTTACTTTCCAAGATTTCTTTGTACTTTATGGCATGATTAAGATTCTCTCATCACCATTCTCTGCATATGCCTGGAAATTTCAGACAGAGGATAGAAAAAAAAGTATTAGAATTGGATCATATTTCTATTTTGGTAAGTTAACTGGAAATCTGGCAGTCATAGATCTGAGCCCAAAATATTTAATTATCTTAATTGCTATTTTAGTGTGCAGTATTCCTTTAATTGAATACATTTTTGAGGCCAACCATTTCTTGATTTTTTTTTTTTAATTTTAAAAGTGTTAAAAAATCTTCATGGTTAACATAGAACAAAAAGCACTATCTTCTAAAGTATACAGATAATCGGGAATGAGGCATGGAATACTTCTGAATCTACGTATAAATTCTCTTAAGTAATCAATTTAATACTATCTTGGATCCATACCATATCTTTCTACTGTAGCCCTTATTCTATTTTAATACATTTTTTATCATGTCAATCTGTTAATGTTTCTATGAATTAAATGGATGAAAAAAATATCTGCATTGAACATATTGAAAAATTACAGCATAGTGAAGTCTAAAGTGAGTGACCCAGAATGATGCAGAAAAGAACTTGAGAGGCAGAACATGAACCAGCTCTCTTGAAATTCCCCTGAAATTTGAGCTCATTGCCTTAAACATAGACAATAGGCTTTGAACTATTTTTCAGAACTTTTATGGATTTACCTATCCATCTTATTACTCACCAGGCTCCCTTTGTAATCAGTAGCAAGTATTCCTAATTAAGGGTGCAGTTTTTGTCTTTAGAATGAAACAAAGATACTGGTCCATTTATTGATTTATTGAATTATGGCTTCATCCACTTTAGCAAGGGTTGATCAAACTAGAGGAGTTGACTAATTACTTATAATAGACTAGATAATGCCAAATATAAAGTCCTTTTAATCTTTTTACCTAGTAAAAAGTGTGTGCTTTGGATATAGCACTATACCACTTCACGAAATTGTAAATTTAAGGATAGTTTCAAAATATATATAACTGTATAGAGTAACTATATATAGAGAGTAACTATATGTATAGAGTAAAAGCCATGTATAAAACAAGCCAAGATTATAAAGTCAGTATTATTCCATTCTTATAAGGGAACTCACTGTGCTTATTTGGCTGTGATAAAATACAACTTTATATTGTACATTTTTTTAATAGTTCTGGTAGTTTATATTTTTCCCTTGACACAATTGCTCATAAGTCTTGGAATTATTCAGTAAGTTCAACAGCAAAGGTTTTGTTAATTATAGGATTAAGGAATTCTTTTCTTTATATAATTTAAAATATGATTTAATTGTGGTTTATTTTGAGGAGAAGGTTTAATGTATTTTAGAATAGGTGTAAATTTTTCAGTATTATCTTTGCATGTGTCCTGATTATTCACAGACGTTTGACCATGAAAGATATTGCATTAATTCATTCTATAATTTTATTCACTGCCTATTACATGCTGGGAATTTTTCCTAGGTTCTGTGAATTTAGCAATAAATGAACCATTCATTATCCTCGAGGAGCTTACCTTCTAGTTGTGACTTGTACTATAGACCAAACATTATCATTTATAATGCTGGTAACACTTGGTCTTATAAATTTAATTTTTCTGTTAAGTTGTAATTAAATTACTTTACTTCAATAGTAGGTGAAACACTTCCTGGGTACCTTTGTTATTTATATATTCATTAGGACTTTTGGATCACTCACCTTCCTTTTAAAACTGGTGTGACTTCTTTGCACTTTGTTCGAGATTAGGAAATACTTTAGTATGGTATCTATGATAATATTTGTAAAGTCAGTTTCTTTCTAAGCAATTCAGGAACATGAAGGACATCAGTGATTTTATTTCTTTTTTAGTTTCAAGTGCTTTCTTGTAACACAGCTGGCTGTAAATACTTAAGTCACATATTTCAAGAAGCCTTTCCTATAAAACCACTGTGGTGTTGTTTTTGATATTCTCCTAGTAACTGTGTTTATAATCTATGCTTCTTATGCATTTTTCTGTTATGACGTCATATGGTATTGAAAATGGTCATTTACTTGTGTCTGTTCTTCTAAATTGTGAACTCCCTGAGGACAAGGACCACACCTTTAGTTATCCTTGAGCAGATAACTGGCCCAGGATTGAACACTGAACCATTGCACTCAGCTAAGTAATATGCCCATATTGCCTTTTATTTTCTCCACTAGCCTTCCAGATGTACCTTCTCGCTTCATTCTCTCTACAGATTCCTCACGGACAGGGCTTTGGATTTTGACTTTGTTATATTCTCATGGTTCTTAGTGCTATGCTTTGAAAAGAGCAGATGTTCCATAAATACTTACTGAACAGAGGATCCTATTATAGTTAGTGATTTTTATGAGCCATAACAAAGAACATGCTAATAATGTATTTTCTGAGTAGAAGACTGTATCTTAAAATTTTATTATATAATCTCTTAATATTTAAATGCTTATAGTATTCTAAGAAAATGAGTTTCTCATACTCTAAGTATTTTATAGTACATTTAAAAACAAAATTACAAAATAACAATGCTATAGGATATGAATTTGAAGGAAACCACAAAAAAGAATATGGTGTTACACCTACCAAGACACACACAAATCGTCAAAAAGAATAAAAATTCTTTTGAAAATGTAATTTGTACCACCAAGTTAACCTCAGGATCAGGACTTCCAATTTCATGAAAATTTAGAAGATAACTTTTAGTAGTATAAACTTCTTTTAATTTTAACTCTGTCATAATTTCTATTTGTGCTAGTCTAGACCAAGTAATCTTATGTCTAATCAAAGAAGGGCAAGATCAATAACTTGGATTTAGTTCAAATTTGCTTCTGTTATGGTTCCCTCCTGAGGCAGAAAAGAATATATGTTATAAGGCTGCAGGTATATGTCCAGAGCTCTGCATGTATTTAATGGAGATACACCTAAGATTCGTTGATCTTGGCTGTCACATGGAGTAAGGTGTCTCTGCCAAGATAAAGATCCTAAAACAATGGATGTGTTTTTTATTCCCTCAGCCTTGTCAGCACCAGAGACAGCCATACAAGGCAATAATTCTACTACTCAGCAAGCCATGTCACCCAGTCCAATACCTGTTACTCAGTGTTCCAGGCCTTGACAATCCTATTGTGCCAGCACTGGGAATTTGTCCTTGACCAGTGACTATCTGTAAGGCCTCAGTATTTTCTGTCGATATCTGCATTGGCACTTTCCTTCAGCGCAACTAGACATGATCTATCTCTTTCAGTATCAAGGGGTTTATAACTGAAATAATTGAAGAATAAAGTGTTTTCATATTCTATAAACCTATTCAATTTCCAATTCTAGCTGGAATTGTAAGGATAAATAAAAAGGATTGTCAATTCTCTTACTCATGTTCTAGGATCCAATTAAAGGGCATCACTGTTTATAGTTTTTTGACAATTCTTACAGTGCAGGATCTCAGTCAGCTGAGTTAGTCCTCATAAGAACCATGACCCCCTCAAAAAAAAAAAAAAAAACCACAAGTCACACGTATACCTGGAAAATCCAGTGTTGAGACAGAGATCTACAGAGCATACATTCATTTGTAATCTAGGCAGTTCAAATAAAATTTAGATGAACGGTATATGGGAAGGCTTAATTTGAGCAAAATATTAGATTCAAACAGCAACATGCCCCTAAAGGGACAATTGCAGCAGCTAAGTAAATAGCAGATGACACATGCATACTCTGTGTCAGAGAATATGAGTGGTTTTGATTTTCCAGCCAGACCTAGAAAACTGGTGGAAACCTAGGACTAGCATAATTTTCAACTATATATAGAAGAGTCCTGAGATAAAAGGAATCACAGAGAATAGTGTGCTGCAACCCATACATAAAAATGAATCTACTAAACCATGGGTTGTAAGCCATGTGTTTTGGTTAGCGTTTTGTATTTTTTAATGCTTGATCCATATTTCTGATTAAGGTACCTTATGACTGGTTGCCCACAATTATGTGGTAGCTGGCTATAATAGAGCAGTCTCCTCTTGGGAGTCACTTCTTCATCTTAGATCTTTGGCATTTTGCCCTTACCAAATGCACCATGTAAAGAAGTTATGATTGGCTTTTATATATCTAGGTATATGAGTCTTGAAATAGTAACATGGTTAAAGTCAAATGATGTTGACCTGTCATTGTTTCCACAAAAATGTGCAAATGTCTTTTGCTACAATGAGTAAAAATACTATGATAATACATTTTAAAAACATTATGTTAGGGAAAATTTGTTATGAGGAAAATATGATGTATCTACATGAGTATATTTTCATTCAAAACAGCATATAAACTTTCTGGGTGGAAATCATGGTTCTTTCTTTTTATAACTTCTCAAAGATTTGGCAGGTATGTACATATAGGAGGCACTTCATGGGTTTTTGGTTGATTTAATCCTTTTGTTGCTTAATATGTATCTGCATATTTTCTGGTTTTGTTCTCATCTCCTTGGCCATTCAAAAATTCCCTACAGGCCCATGGAAAACTCTAAGAATTAGCTTATACAGAAGACACACATTATTAGATTATGTGGTCATGCCATTCAGCTATGGGTAACAGGAGAGGTTGATTATTCTCTGTAACATCATTCTCAGTCTGCTTCTCATACTCCAGCTTTTGTATCTCTTTCCTCAGTCTTCCTGCCTGATACTTCCTCACATTTCCTGGTGATATTCTCTACTAGTTAGATGCTTTGTTTGTAGAGTGTACAGCCACAACAAACTAGAAATTTATAAATGGCAAGAAAATGGGGATGAGGAAAAAAAAAAAAAAACAGATTTCTCTTTCAAGTGTGTGAATTTTCTGTTTGAACAGATATGACTTTGAAATAATGATGAAACGATTAATAAATATTTTAAACATGCTTTTAATATTTTAGCAAATCTTTAAGGTCAATTTTGTGTTAAAATTTATAGCCCAACTTCAGGGAACATTTATGGAAATGAATTTCAAAATCCACCCTCGTTGTCATAAGGTGATTTACAGTGGAGTCGGACTGGCCTACATCACTGCAAAGCTGGTGATATTACAGACTCTTTGGTGAACTGAAGCAAAGCTTCTGCCAGTAGAATTGGTAATTCTGACAAAACCATCAATACTGCCAAAGAATCACCCATCTCCTTGGCCTACGGTATCTTGACTTTGCCTGAAGATGCTAGTAATGAACGTTTTCTGTCTTTATTGGGGGAAATAAAATGACTGGTGGTAAATAGAAATAATAAGTTTATTTTCTCTAGTCTTTCTTCTAGAAGTTATTCTAGTTGCTTCTAAATCTGCCTCCAGCATGTTCCTCTTTACTTAAAGTATTCAGGCAATTATGTATTAAATGCAAAAGAGGTGGAAATCTATACTTTACATGACATGCTTCCAAAAACAAGGTCAAGTATATAAAAACAGAAGATAATTCATTTTCTTTCTTTTACATGTAACTTTGTAATTTAAATTGGTTTTATAATATACTCAATAAGTTACTCTTAAAAGTATGTCCTAGCTGGAGTTTCAGAAAGAAAAACAAGTTGTTCATTTAATTTTTCTTAAATGGTGTTTAAAGTACCTTTTCACTTGGTTTTAGTGAAAGAGTCCTTTATTTATTTATTTTATTTTATTTATTTTTTTGACCGGTAAGGGGATCGCAACCCTTGGCATGGTATTGTCTGCACCACGCTCAGTCAGTGAGTGCACTGGCCATCCCCATATAGGATCCGAACCCGTGGCCTTAGCGCTACCAGCGCCGCACTCTCCCAAGTGAGCCACGGGGCCAGCCCAAGAGTCCCTTTTTTAAAAAACTGGTTTTAACACTCTCAAATTCAGGCTTTTATTTCCTAATTCTAAGCTTCTAGATGTACATGTGGCACGCTTCCAGTTAACAAACACAGGAGTCTACAGTCTGAGCATTCTTTACAAAGACCTTCACCTTGCATTGACCACCGTCTAGCTCCTGGCAATACTGTCAAAGGCAAACAGCTGGTATTTGAGATTGACAATATTCACTGCTTATTCCTTTACATTTTTCCAGCTTTATTTTTGATTTAATAAGTCACCAGAAAGCAACAAGTTTACCTGCTGACAAAATTGCCTTATTTCAGTTACAGTTTATTACCATTCTTTTAGTTTCTATCAAGTCAGTAAAACAAAGAACCAAATGAAGAGCCTTTCTACATCATCTCCACCAGGCTATCAACATCATTGCCCATTAAGTTATCCAGAATTCCTGATATATAAATTTCTTAGATGTAAGTTTCTACATTAAATATTTCTCTTAGAAGGCCGGCCCATGGCTCACTTGGGAGACTGTGGTGCTGACAACACCAAGGCCACGGGTTCGGATCCCTATATAGGGATGGCCATTTAGCTCACTTGGGAGAGCATGGTGCTGACAACACCAAGTCAAGGGTTAAGATCCCCTTACTGGTCATCTTTTTAAAAAAAATTTCTCTTAGAGACGTTTTCTTGAAACGATATGATTTCTCAGAAAACTAGTGTTTTCCCTTAATCAGACAGTAAAATCTGAAATATCAATTGCTCATCTTTTTTCTTGACTGCTGGAAAGCTCAGATATAAATATAATGTTTAAGTAAAGTGTTACCATCTTTCCTTAGCTCTTAGTGATTTTCCCCTTTCTATTTGGTTATTTTTTTGTTTATTTTTAAATTTTTTTAATTCAAACATAGTTAATTGTACATGTCTGTGGGGCACAGCATTGAATGTCAATACTGATGTGCAAAATGTGATGCTCAAATCAAGAAAATTAGCATATTCAACATTATACAATGTAATTGATTTTCATGTCCCTTTAACAATTCCTGCCTTACCCCCTTTTCCCTCCCTACTCCCCTTTCCCACTTCTGGAAACCTCAGTTCAATGTATTATTGTGATTGTTGTATCTGTCTTTCTTTTTTTATTTATGTGTTTATTTTATTTAATTCCCATTTGTCAGTGATGACATGCAATATTTCTCTTTCAGTGCCTGGCTTATTTCACTTAACATAATTTTCTCTAAGTTCATCCATGTTGCTATGAATGGAAGTATTTCATTCTTTTTTATGTCAGGGTACTATTCCACTGTGTAAATATACCACATTTTCACTGTCCTACAGTCCAACTGTGGACATTTAGGTTGGTTCCAACTCTGGGCTATTGTAAATAGAGCTGTGATAAACATGGGAGTATAGTATCCCTTCAACATGATGACTTCCATTCTTTTAGGTGTAAACACAGCAGTGGAATTGCTTGATCATATGGTAATTCTATCTGTAGTTGTTTAAGGAACCTCTGTATTATTTTCCATAATGGCTGAACTAATTTCCAGTCCCACCAACAGTGCAGGAGTTTTCCCTTTTCTTTGCATCCTCCAGCATTTATTCTCTGTCTTTTTGATAATAGCCAGTTTAACTGACATGAGATAATATCTCAATGTGGTTTTGATTTACATTTCCCTGATGCTTTGTGATGTTGAGCATTTTTTCATGTGTCTGTTGGCCATCTGTATATTTTCCTTTGAGAATTGCCTGTTCAGCTCCTTTGCCAATTTTTAAATGGGTTACTTGTTTTTTAAGTAAGTTGTTTGAGTTGTTTTCATACTCTGAATATTAATCCCTTTTTGGATGCATAACTTGCAAATATTTACTCCTATTCTGTAGGTTGTATTTTTGCTCTGTTAACTGTTTCTTTTGCTGTGCAGAAGCTTTTTAGTTTGACATAATCCCATTTGTTTATTTTTCCTTTTGTTGCCTGTACTTTTGGGGTCTTTTTCATAAAGTCTTTGCCTTGTCCTGCTTCCTGAAGTGTTTCCCCTATGTTTTCTTTTAAGAGTTTTATAGTATCAGGTCTTATATTTAAGTCTCTAATCAATTTGAGTTGATTTTGGTGTATGGTGGGAGGTAGGGGTTTAGGTTCATTCTTCTACATCTGGGTGTCCAATTTTCCCAGAATGATTTGTTGAAGAGGAAGTCTTTTCCCCAGTGTATGTTTTTGGTGCCTTTGCCGAAGATTAGTTGGCCATAAATATGTGGGTTGATTTTTGGGTTCTCTATCTGTTCCATTGGTCTGTGTGTCTGTTTTTATGCTAGTACCATGCTGTTTTGTTTACTATAGGTTTGTAGTATAATTTGAAGTCAGATAGCCTTATGCTACAAGCCATATTTTTTTTTACTCATGATTGCATTGGCTAGTTGGGGTCTTTTGTTGTTCCATATAAATATTAGGATTGTTTTTCTATTTCTGTGAAGAATGTCATTGATATTTTGATGGGGATAACATTGACTGTGTAGATTGCTTTGGGTAGTATGGATATCTTTATAATGTTGATTCTTCCAATGCAAGAGCATGGGATGTCTTTCTTTTTGTGCCCTCTTTAATTGCTTTCAACAGTGAGTTGTAGTTCTCATTGTAAGGATCTTTCACCTCCTTAATTAACTTTATTCCTAGGCATTTTATTTTTTTGGTGACTATTGTAAATGGGATAGCTTTTTGATTTCTTTCTCTGCTACTTCATTGTTGAAGTATAAAAATGCTACTGATTTTTGTGTGTTGATTTTGTATCCTGCAACTTTACTGAAATTGTTTATCAACAGTTTTTTTGTAGAATCTTTAGGCTTTTCTTTATATGCAATCATGTCATCTGCAAACAGGGACAATTTGATTTTGTTTTCTCCAATCTGAATGCCCTTTATTTCTTTCTCTTGCCTGATAGCTCTGGCTAGTACTTCCAATACTGTGTAAATAGGAGTGGTGAGAGTGGGCATCTTTATCATGTTCCTGTTCTTAAGGGAAAGCTCTCAACTTTTCTCCATTCAGGAAGATATTGGTGGTGGGTTTGTAATACATGGCTTTTATCATGTGGAGATACTTTCCTTCTATACCTAATTTGCTGAGAGTCTTTAATATGAAGGTTGCTGAATTTTGTCAAATGCTTTTTCTGCATCTATTGAAATAATCGTAGGGTTTTTGTCTTTGATTTTGTTGATGTGGTGTATCACATTTATTGACTTGTGTATGTTGAACTGTCTTTGCCTCCCTGGGATGAATCACAGTTGATCACAGTATATAATATTTTTCATGTGTTGCTGTATACTATTTGCTAATATTTGATTGAGAATTTCTGTGTCTATGTTTATCAAAGATATTGGTTATACTTTTCTTTTTTTGTTGTATCTTTGTCTGGTTTTTGTATCAGGATGATGCTGGCCTCATAGAATGCATTTTGGAGAATGGCCTCCATTTCAATTTTTTGGAATAGTTTGAAGAGAATTGGTATTAATTCCTATTTAATAGTTTAGTAGAATTCAGCAGTAGAGCCATCTGATGCTGGGCTTTTCTTTGTTGGGAGATTGTATGTTCAGGTTTTCTATTTTTTCTTGGTTTGGTCTTGGTAGTTTTTATGTGTCCTGAAATTTATCCATTTTGTTCAGGTGTTCAAATTTGTTTCATATAGTTGTTAACATTCTCTAATTATTCTTTGTATTTCTGTGGTATTAGTTGTAATGTCTCCTTTTTCATTTCTAATTTTTGTTTCTTGAGTATTCTCTCTTCTTTTTTTAGTTACCCTAGATAATGGTTTGTCTTGTTTATCCTCTCAAAAAACCAACTTCTTGTTTTATTGATCTTTTGTATCATTTTTGGGGTTTCTATTTTTAGTTTTACTCTGATCTTAATTATTTCTTCCCACCTACTAATTGGGGTGTTGAATTGTTCTTGTTCTTGTTTTTTCTAGTTTTTTGAGTTGTAGTATTAGGTTATTTGTTTGAAATTGTTGTGTTCTTTTGATGTTAGCATTTATTGTGATAAACTTCCTTCTTAGTAGTGCTTTTGCAGTATTCCACAGGTTTTTGTATGAAGTGTCCTTATTATCATTATTTTAGAGAAATTTTTTGATTTCCTGTTTAATTTCTTCTTTGACCCATACGTCATTTGGGACATGTTATTTAATTTCCATGCTCTTATATACTTTCCAGAGTTTTGCTTTTTATTGATTTCTAGTTTTAATCCATTGTGGCCTGAAAAGAGACTTGAAATAATTTTAATTTTTTAAAAAATTGTTGAGACTTGATTTGTGACCTCTCATGTGGTCTTTCTCAGAGAATGTTCCATGTGCTTATTAGAAAAATGTTCTGTAGATATCTTCCAAGTCCAATTTGTCTAAACTATAGTTTAAATCCTGTGTTTCCCTGTTGATTTCTTGCCTAGATGATCTTTCCAATGTTGGGAGTGGGGTGTTCAGGTCCCCAACTATTATCATATTTTGGCCTGTCTCTTTGGTTAGATCTAGTAGTGTCTGCTTTATATATCCAGATGCTCTGATATTGGGTGCATATATATTTATGATTGTTATGTCTTCTTGCTGGATATATCCCTTTATCATTATATAGTGGTCTTCTTTTTCTCTTTTTATGGTTTTTGTTTAAAGTCTATTTTATCTAGTATAAGAGTAGCTATTCCTGCTCATTTTTGATTTCCATTTACATGGTATATCTTTTTCCATACTTTCACTCTTAGTCTGTACATGTCTTTAGAGGTGAGGTGAGTCCCTTAAAAACAACATATAGTTGTGTCTAGGTTTTTAATCCAGTCGGTCAGTCTGTGTCTTTTGATTGAGGAATTTAATCCATTTACATTTAGGATTATTACTGAAAGGTATTGACTTACATCTGACATTTTATTGATTTTTGTTTTGATGTTTTACCTATCTTTTGTTCCTTTTTTCCCTTTTATTGTTTGTCTTCTGATTTGTTTGTTGTTGTTGTTGTTGTTGTTGTTGTTGTTGTTTTTGAGGTGGGAAGATAAAGTTTCTTTCTCTTTCTTATTTGCATTTTTGTTCTTCTAGTGGGTTTTGTTCTTCCTTGTGTATTCATGGTAGTGATTATCGTTTTTCAGATTCCAGATGCAGTACTACCTTGAGGATTTCTTGTGGGACTGGTCATGTGGAGGTGAACTCCCACAGTTTTAGTTTGGGAAATACACTGTTTCTCCCTCCTTGCTGAGCATAATATTCTTGACATTTTTTTCTCTTAGTATTTTGAATATATTATCCCATTCTCTTCTGGCCTTTAGGGTTTCTGTTGAGAAGTCTGCTGTCAGTCTAATGGGGACTCTTTTATAGGTGACTTGATTCTTTTCTCTTTCTGTTTTTAAGATTCTCTGTGTTTGAGCTTTGCCAGTTTGACTATAATGTGTCTTGGAGAGGACCTTTCAGGGTTCAATCCACTTGGGGATCTTTGAGCCTCCTCAATCTATGTATTTGGTTTCTAATCTCATTTATTAGCATTAATCTTAGCTCTTCTATTACAAATTGGTATAATTTCTTTCTAGAAATAGGATGAACATAAGTTACTAATATGAATGCCAAAAGTTAGGGATTCTGTCATTTGTTCATTTATTTAATCATTCATTACTCTGGGTTTATTTCTTAAAAATATTAGTTGATTATCTCCTATGGGCCAGGGCATGTACATGGCACTGTGGATAGAATTGTGAATGAGCTATATTCTCCACCTTCAAAGAACTTCCTTTCTGGTTCTTCTTTGTACATTCCATATTGCCAAGCATGTAGCAAGTGTTCAGTAGAAATATGTTGTCTAACTGATTGCCTCTTCTCTTAGTTAATTATTTTTCAGGCTTTATTTATTTGAATGTTTCAAAATAAGATGAATTTTACCTGTCTGAATTAGTTAATTACAGCACCTAAACTTTAAAATGTGCTTTTTTCTATAATTGTATCCTGGTGTAATTAGAATCACAATGAACACAATATTTTATATTTTGAATAAAAAAATTAAGCATAAGCTCTATGACCTTTAAAGAGTTTTTATGAGTTTGTGCTTAATTGTACAATACATACCTTTTCTTATACTTTGTTATGTCTTTTGTGTTACTAGCCATTGTTCGTCCTTCTATCTTTCTCAGGTATGATAGTTATTCTTTAAATCCTTCTTCCTCATCATTTAATTTTTCATGGGAAAATGCAGGAATTCATTTCAAAATAACTGATTTTATTTGATTAGGCACTTCTTGATACTGACATGACACTTGTTTTATACTGTAATTGTTCCTGTGTTTTACTTCTGTTAGTAGATTGCAAATTCTAGGTGATCAGGGACTATTTTATAACTTCTCAAATCTCCCATAAGGCCTAGCAGTGCCTTCTCCATAGTAGGGAACCAATAAATGGCGGCTGAATAAAGTAATCAGTTCCCAGTATATAGTGTAGGTGTGTAGAATAGCACATATTTTTATCCTAGTACCTAGTGTGCTCACACTTATAAGTGTAAGATTGCCCTGGCACAACAGAAATGTGTTGTTGAACTGGTTGCGTTTTCTCTTAGTTAATTATTTTTCAAGCTGCATTATTTGAATACTTCTAAATAAGGTGAATTTTATATGTCTGAATTGATTTATTATAGCAGGGAACAGAAAAGATGACATTAAAAGCGTGCTGTAATTCACCCAAAAAATTAAAACATTTTTTCATTAATGTTTCATCCTTGAATAAAGGCAGTTTCTAAAATGAACATTATTTCCCACTCAAGCTACCTCTAGTATTTTGCACAAGGCCTACCATGTGATTTTGGTGAAGAATCAAACTTGGTGAGATGGTCCATTCAGGATTTTATTTTTCATTCAGATTTTTCAGTTTGTTGAAGTAAGGTAATAATATGGTTATGATAATTCAAGTTTCATAGCAAATTGTTTTTGGTATTTGCCGACACAGAAGCAAAGACAGAGCTGTTATTTTCTGAGCAAAATGATCATGAAAGATAAACCTCACTCTTTACCTTTTAAATTGAGAAGCAAAGCTCTCTAGAAGATGCCTGCATTCTAGTACTTACATAGAAGTTGTTTACTCATGGGGAGTGAGAAAAATGAAACTGGCAGGAACTCTTTTTGGGAGGACATTCTGATCAATTTTTGCTGCCTTTTTACATTCCCTCTGCAAACCAGAGGCTTGTAGTAAATTAACTCATTACTTACAGAGCTCCCAGTATGCAACAAAAGGCTGGCTAATGGGGTTAAGGCATTTGGCTATCCTGTGTATGTATTGTAAATGATATTTTATAGTGTTTTCTGGTAACACCCTATAGATATTCTTCGTTAATTAATCAAATGTTGAAAGAAGGAAGCTTATCTTTTCACGTTTGATCTTGCAGAGCTTGCTTTTGAGGTCAACAGAACTGTGGGTTGTGACACCATGATTCCTCTTGGTATATGGAATCTGTTCAAGTTCTTCCTTATCTAGCTTAAATTGTTTTCTCTTCCTTTTTAATGTAGTCTGTGATACAACATAATATAGTTTATATGTTTAGTATTTGAATGAAATTGAGATTGTGTTTTAAGCTCTTCTAGGATGAGAACTTGGCACAATGATATTTGATTAGAAAGTTTAGGCAAGAAAATCTTCTTCTAAAAGTCAGAAACAAAGATTTGAATAATGAAGAGAAGAAAAGGTGGTGAAATAGAGTGTATTCTCGTTTTGAGCTGGTGTGTGGGAAAGAGCACTGGGCCCAGAATTAAGAGACTAAGTTCTATTTCTGCCTCTGTCTTGAGCTGATTACTTTACCTCTCTGAAGCTTGGTCTCCAGGGGGAGCACTGAATCAGTTCTAAGTTCATCCATCTCTGTCTCGCTGCAAGGCTAAGCATTACTTTGTGCAGTGCTGTCCTGGAGGGTAAGAAAGGTGCCTTCTCTTTCTCCGTATCCTAGAGTGTGGGATTTAGTAGCCGCTTCCCAAATGCTGGTTGATTCCTATTGAATTTCCAGATATATGAACAAAATGTTAGAGCGATTCCCTCATTCAGTGCACAGGGTACCAGCTCTGGGGTTAAAAAGGAGGATGTGGCATAGAATACCAGAGAGACTGTACCTCCAGTGCCATCTTCTCTTTTCGTCACAAATTTCATGTGTCTCCATATTTCTGGTTCAGCAGATGTTTCTCTATGGCTGCTATGCTTATGCTTGAGTTGGTTGTCAGGACTGTTAAGTAAAAAGCACCGTCAGCACAGTATCTTGCCCTCAAGAGAGATTGTAACTTGAATTTTATGACATGGTCATCATTACTGATATAGAAAAGAAAGTCCCTTGCCTGTTTGTGGTCCACTTGCTCAAAACTTCATATTTAAACCATGATAGGACACTGATTTTTAAAAAATGATGTGCTTGCTTTAAATTTTTAAGCATCACTAAGTAGAAGAATCTGGAATCATGTGACAAATACTGAGTCAACATCCAGGGAAACTGTACTAGTTTGCTTCTATAATCAGGTAAAAAAAAACCAGGCTGTGATGCAAATAGCGAACTTAGGAATTCAGCTATAATCACGAAGCGTATTTCATTTGGGGCCGTATCACAGAGCTGGCAACATTTGTGTTCAGAGTGTCCTAGCCACTTTCATTCCTTTTTTCATTCTCTCTCTTTGGAAAGCACCTGGTGTCTTAAGTCACCCTGACTGCCCATGGCCCTCACAGCATCTTCCTATCTGTGTTTCCCTCCTTGTGGCTGAACCAGAGTAAAGAGCACTGAGTCAGAAGTCAGAAGAGTGGACTGGGCCCCATTGCTAACTAAATGTGCAGCTGTGAGCAAGTCATTTAACTTTTCTTTATCTCGGTTTTCTTATATGTATGTGTGTATGTGCACACATATATATTTTTAATTAAAGGTTAGGAACTATAATAAAATTCCTTTTAATTCATATGTATGGTTCTACAGGGCCTTCTTCATCTCATAATCAAAATATTCTTATGCTTTTTACACCAACTAAGTAAACCTGGAAACTTTCTCCCAAGGTGACAATGGCAACAGTCATGTCCTGTGGTAGAGTCACTAGGAGGCTGGGGATATTTTTTTTGTTGCATCGTGTTTTTGTTGTTTTTTTTTTAAAGCTTAATGTCCTAAACGTCTTAACTCAAAGCAGGAATATCTGGCGATGGAATTTAAACACTGTGTAAGAACAGTAGAAGATATACATATATTTAAAATATATAGATATATATTATATTTAAAATATATATTTTTATATATGTAAATATATATATTATATATATTAAAAAATAACCCTAACCCTAAAAAATATATATTTTATATTAAAAAAAAATATATATACATATATATAAAATATATATTTTTTTCATTTGCAGAAATTTATTATAGTTGAGAGATGTTTAATATTTTATCCCATGAGAATATATCCAACTACCTTTCGATGGGTAAGCTACATGCTTTCTGGAGTCGTAAAAGCCCTTGATGTTTTCAGGATAACAGAAGCTCCACGTGCACTTCTCCAAGCGTGAATTCTCACTCCTTTTGCTTAAAACTTCTTGTTCCACGTGTTGTGGCCAAACAGATTCTTCATATGTGTAGAAATTTATGCAGATTTGGCAACAGACAGTAATAAGTAGATTTCTAAAAGACTTTCAAACTACTATTTTTGTTTAAAATTAATCTTCAGTTTGAAATAATCTCATTTGTTTATTTTTTCTTTTGTTGACTATCCTTCTGGGGCCTTATTCATAAAGTCTTCTTTGCCCAGTCCTACTTCCTGAAGTGTTTTCTCTATGTTTTCTTCTAGGAGTTTTATAGTTTCAGGTCTTATATTTAAGTTTTTAACTCATTTTGAGTTGATTTTGGTATATGGTGAGAGGTACAGGCCTAGTTTAATTCTTCCACACATGCATATCCAGTTTTCCAAAGGAATAGAAATCATCATGTTGAAGGGATACCTGCATTCCCATATTTATCACAACACTATTTGCCATAGCCAAGATATAGAACCAACCTAAATGTCCATCAGCAGACAAATGGATAAGGAAAATGTGGTATATATACACTATGGAATATTCTACTCAGACATAAAAATGAATGAAATTCTACCATTCACAGCAACATGGGTGAGCTTGGAGAAAATTATGTTAAGTGAAATAAGCCAGGCACATAAAGAGAAATATCGCATGTCCTCACTCATAAGTAGGAACTAAAAATAAATAAGAAAGAAAGAAGGAAACAACAATCACAGTAATACATTGAACTTTCAGTAGGAGAGAACAGAACTGTGCTTACTAGAGATTTGGAAAGGAGGAGGAAGAGGGAGGTTAGCGAGAAATTGGTGAATTGACACAAAGAATGATTATGTTTTGTAATGATGAATATGCTAATTATCCTGATTTGATCACCACATATTGTAGCCAAGTACTGATATGCAACTTTGTACCTCACAAATATGTATAATCAATTGTTTCAGTAAGAAAACAATAAAATAAAATTAATCCTCGTACTCTATTTTTTAGTGAATCTTTCATCAGCTTTAAAAACATAGGTAAATATTGTTCTTTTTACTGTCTCCATAGTTTTGCCTTTTCTAGATGTCATATTTGTAGTTTGAATCATACAGTATGTAGCCTTTCCACATTGGATTCTTTCACTTAGTAATATGCATTTAAGTTTCTTCTGTGTCTTTTCATGGCTTGATGAGTCATTTCTTTTTAGTGCTAAGTAACATTCTATTATATGGATATACCACAGTTTATTAATCCGTTTGTCTACTAAAGGACACCTTGGTTGCTTCCATGTTTTGGCAATTATGAATAAATTTGCTATAGACATAGATGTGCAAGTTTTTGTGTGGACATACATTTTTAATTCATTTATGTAAATACCAAGGAGCGTGATTGCTGATTCACATGGCAAGAATACGTTTAGTTTGAAAGAAACTGCCAAACTGTCTTACAAAAGTAGCAGCACCATTTTGCACTCTCACCAACAGTGAATGAGCATTTCTGTTTCTCCACTCCTTGCCAGCATTTGGATTATCAGTGGTTTGGATTTTTGTCATTCCAATAGATGTATAGTGGTATCTTGTTGTTTTACTTTGCAGTTCCTTGTTGACCTGTCATTTTGAGCATCTTTTCATATGCTTGTTTGCCATTTGTCTATCTTCATTTTTAAAGAATTTTAATAAAAATTCTATATATTTATGGTATACAACATGGTGCTTTGATATGCATATAGTGAAATGATTGCTAATCAACATATTCCTCTCTTCACATAGTTATTATTTTGTGTGTGTGGTGAGATTTCCTGAAATCTATTCTTAGCAAATTTTCAGTATACAATACAGTATCAACTATAGTCATCATGTTGTACATTAGATCTCTGGTCTTATTCATCCTCCATAACTGCAACTTTGTACCTTTTGACTGACATCTCCCTATTTCCCCCACCTGTCCACCTCTGGTAACTGCCTTTTTCTTTTTCTTTTTTTTTCCTGCTTCTATGTATTCAACTTTGTTAAATTTTGCACATGTGAGATCATGCAGTATTTTTCTTCATGTATCTAATTTATTTCCCTTAGCATAATGTCCTTCAGGTTTATCCATGTTGTCTCATGTGGCAGGACTGTTTTTTAGGCTAAATAATATTCCATTGTGTGGTTGCCAGGGGTCAGGGTAGAAAGAAGAGATGAATAGGTGGAGTGCAGAGTATCTTTAAGGCAAGGAAACTACTCTGTGTGATGCTATAATGATGGATGCATGTCATTGTACATTCGTGAAAACTCCTAGAATATACAACACTAAGAATGAACCCTAACGTAAACTACAAACTTTGGAAAATAATGATGTGTCAGTGTAGGTACATAGAAGTGTGACGAATGTAGGTGGGGGATGTTGATAGTGGGAGAGGCTGTGTATGTGCTGGAGATGGGAATACATGGGAAATCTACTTTCTGTTCAATTTTGCTGTGAACCTAAAGCTGCTTAAAAAAAAAAAGAAAAAAAGTCTATCTAATTTTTTTTTTATATATATATAAAAGACCATGTAAGCCTGAGGTTTAGTCCCAGTGGCTATCAAGAAATCAACCAAATGACAGGGTCTGAAATAAAGTTACAGAGTTTAAACCTGAATCAGACTTAGGGAAGGTGAGAAAATGGCATTAATTCAGAACCTGTGTGCATTCACTTCACGTTTATTTCCATTGAATTCTAAAAAAACCAAACAAACAAAATCCCCAAACTCTAGGAGGTAAGTATAATCCCTTTTTAGGTAAGAAAATTGGATTCTGGAAGTTAGATTATTTGTTAAATTCCACAAGCTAGAGATATAGGGAGCAGGTTTCAAACTGTCCACCTCTTTCTATGCCCAGCAGCCACCAACTGCCTCATTCATGCATATGAGGAATAATGAAAAAATAAAGTATATACTTAGATGGTTGGTAGAAATCCAGTTCTTTTTTTTTTTTTTTTTTTGTCTTTTGTCTTTTTTTTCCGTGTCCGGCAACGGATCGCAACCCTCAGTGTTGCCCCTGTACCGGACCGGGGACCGGCAACGGGATTGCAACCCTCAGCGTTGCCCCCGCGCCTCGCTCAGCCAGTGAGCGGGAACCGGTCTGTATGTGGGATCCGAACCCTCGGGCGGGAGCGCCGCCGCGCTTCCCAAGCGGCGCACTTATCCAGTGCGCCACCGGGCCAGCCCTAGAAATCCAGTTCTATGGTTGAAGATAAAATTAAGTTTCCTTGTCCAACTTTGGAGGGCAAAACGGAGGAACATTTATTCTTAACTCCTCGTGTTTTCATAGAGGGTGGTAATCTCTGCTCCAGCCTCTGGGAGGGAAAAGCATGTGAGGAAGGCATCCGCTGCTCTGCACCTCGTCATTTGCTCCTTTCTGGGCAGGAGGAGTAACTTTTCTGATAGTTGAGTTGGGAGAAGGAAATGGTTCTGTCCAGATCATCCTTCTAGCTCCTGTCCGCAAGGCACATTCTCTGCTCTCTACTCAATAATCTTTCAGGCCAGGGTGTTCTCTAGAAAAGTGGCTGGCATTTATCCAATTCAGGGGTATTAGAAAGTATTAAGGGGTTCACTGTGGTCATACCTCTAAGCCATGTTCTTTGATCAGCTCTATTAGTAATAAAGCTGGCATTTTGATCTTCTTTTTATCTATCTCTTAGTGGTTCCAAATGAGGAGAAGAATATCATTTTATTTGCTGGAAATAGGTAGGATAAAGTCCAGAGGATCAATCTGTTAAAATTTATGTATGTCATGATAATTATCATCAAAACTATAGTGCAGTAATAGTTTTCATTCCTACCTTTGGGAGAGAGGGCAAAAAAAGTCACTGGCAAAATATTTTAAGGAAACTGAATGACAAATATGTTAAAAGGGTTATTAACTTTTGGAAGAGAAGAGATGTTCAGGTAAGTTTGCCTTTTCTGCTTGGATTGCAGCAAGCCAGTGGAGCCAGCCCACTTTAATAGCTGCTCCCTATAGTGCTGTACTTATGATGTTTCATTCGTTTACATTCCTTTTTGGTCCTGGTCAGCTGCCACGTTACAATTTTTTTTTTTTCCTGCTATAGACATGTTGGGAGAAAGGCATGTAAATACTTAATTCTTTTTTTTTTTTTTTTGTCTTTTTATCTTTTTCCGTGTCCAGCAACGGATCGCAACCCTCAGTGTTGCCCCCGTACCGGACCGGGGACCGGCAATGGGATTGCACCCCTCGGTGTTGCCCCTGCGCCTCGCTCAGCCAGTGAGCGGGAACCGGTCTGTATGTGGGATCCGAACCCTCGGGCGGGAGCGCCGCCGCGCTTCCCAAGTGGCGCACTATCCAGAGCGCCACCGGGCCAGCCCCAATACTTAATTCTTTTTTTTTTTTTTTGTCTTTTTTTCTTTTTCCGTGTCCAGCAACGGATCGCAACCCTCAGTGTTGCCCCCGTACCGGACCGGGGACCGGCAATGGGATTGCACCCCTCGGTGTTGCCCCTGCGCCTCGCTCAGCCAGTGAGCGGGAACCGGTCTGTATGTGGGATCCGAACCCTCGGGCGGGAGCGCCGCCGCGCTTCCCAAGTGGCGCACTATCCAGTGCGCCACCGGGCCAGCCCCAATACTTAATTCTTTACATGAGTGGTGGTGTTTATCTAGCCTTTCATTAAGGTTTTTAGTGCGATTTCCCTCATCCCCTAAATCTGTAAATGTTCTGAGGAGCTGTGTCTTCTTGGGTAGGTGTCTGTGTCTATGGACTATTCTTGATGGTTCACCTGCCACATACCAAGTCTGTCAGTCTTCAGGGTGCTCAGTTAGGCCATACATGTGTATGGATGAGATGGTGCTCAGTTAGACATCCAGGTGTTGGGTGCTTCTTCAAGACAGTGGCGCACACAGTATTCATTATGTGCTGCCTCACCGTTATCTCTTTGAATATTTTTATTCAAGTTTAGGTATGTGTCGAGTGCCTAGGCACCCTAAGAATCAAAGAATTTACTCACTGGCCTTTAGAACTTCAGGTTGACTAAACCAGAGTACAATTGAACATTGCTTTGGGACTTACTTGCCAACTCTGAATTTATCATATGAAAGTAGGACCCTTGTTTAAAGTAAACCCACTGCTAAAATAGTAGCACTGTTTTACCATTTGCTGAGGCCAAAAATCTAGAAGTCGTCCTTGATTGCTCTCATTATCTTATATCCAAACTACCAAGTGTGCTCAGCTCTACTTTCAAAGTACATCCTATATCAGCCACCTTGGATACCTCTGTTATTATCATCATGGTTCAAGCCACCATCGTCTCTTGCTTGTCTGAATTACTGCAGAAGCCTTTGGACAGGTCTTAACTCTTCTTCTATTGCTCTCCATATAAGCAATTTTCCACAGAGCATCCAGAATTATCTTTTTAAGGTGCTAATCAGATCTCATCACTGCCCTTCAATTTCTTCTTGCCAGTCTTTGCCATAGCCTGTAAGGACTGACATGATGTGGCCTTTGGCTACCTTTGTGACCTTGTCTCATCCACTCTTCCCCATTCTGTCCTGTTCACACTGTTTCTAAAACAAGTCAAGCTAGTTCCTGTTTCAGGGCCTTTGTACTTGCTCTTCCCTCTGCTCGGGATGGCCTTTAATAACAAGAAATGTTTACTGAATTCCTGCTATGCTCTAGGGACTACCCTAGGCCCAGGACTAGAGCTTTCAACAACAAAGCTATTCTCAGGAAGCTTTCATACAATGGGAGGGAGGCAGAAAATAAACAAATATATAATAGTTCAGATGATGGTAAGTCAGGATAAGAAGAGTAGAGAGCAGTGGGTATGTGGCGTGCTATTTTAGGTAAAGTGTTCAAGGAATACCTGACAAGGTAGCTCTTGAGCAGAAGCCTAGAGGAAGTGAGAGGGTGGTTACATGACTGTGTGGAGGAAGCATATTCCAGGGAGAGGGAATAGCAAGTACAAAGGCCCTGAACTTGCCAAGTGTTTTTAAAGAAGAGCAAAGAAGCCAGTGTGGAATGCAACTGGAATGCAACAAGCAAGGCGGGAGGGTAGTAGGAGATGAGGTTAGTGAGGTGGTGGAGGCCCCGATCCTTAAGGACTTTAGCTTTTAAGCTGTATCACAAAGAAAGCCATTGGAGAGTTTTTAGCATTGAAGTGGCATGATCTGACTTATACTTTTAGAGAACTGTGCCAATCATGTTGAGAGTAAACAGTATGAAAGCGAAGGTAGAAGCAGAGAGACTAGGAGGCTACTGCTATAGCCCAGATGAAATACATGGTAGTGTGAAACATAGGCTCCAGGATGTACTTCAAAGGAAGAGCTAGACTTAACAGGGCTTGCTGAAAGATTTGATGTGGGTATGAGAGAAAGAGAGAAGATGAAGATGACTCCAAAGTTTTGTCCTGAGCAACTGGTAAATCTGTTCCATTTACTATTGTAACAAACTTAGTGGCTAAGACATCCATATTATTTTACTCACAGATTCAGTGGGTTGGGAATTTAAACAGGGAACAGCAGGGGCAAGTTTTCTCTGCTCCACAGTATCTTGAGCCTCAGTTGCTGAGACAAAGCCTGGGGTTCACTCAGTGGTGGGGGACTGAAATTATCTAGAAGCATCTTCATTCACATATCTGGAAGTTGATGCTATCTTTGGGTTAGGATTTCAGCTGTGTTGTCAGCTGGAACACCTACACATGGCTTCTCCAGGTGGTCTCCCCATGTGAGCTAGTTTGGGCTTTCACACAATACAGTGTTAAGGTTCTAAGAGTGACTGATCCAAGACAGCCAAGTGGAATTGAACAAGGTAGTCACAAAGGTCCACACAGATTCAAGGGAGAGGGAACAGACACCTTACCACTGGACGGAGACATGTAAAGGTCACATTGCAAGAAGAGCATGTGGGGTGGGAAATAGTGTGGCAGCCCTGTTTGGAGTACACAGTCTGTCACACTGGGGAAGGCTATGGGAGTAGCAGGTGTGTGTAAGAGTGCAAAATTAAGAATTAGATTTTGGAGGTGTTTTATTTGTAATTAAACAAACTAGGTGGAGATGTCAAGTAAGCAGTTGGATATATGGATTTGGAGAGAGGTCTGTGCTACAGATACATTTGGAAGCAATCAGTTTAGACTGGATGAGGCAGAGTGAGTGTAGATAGAGAAGGGAAGGTCCAAGGACAGAGCCCTGGAGCACTTCAATGTTCAGAGTCAAAAAAAGGAGAAGGAACCACCCAAGAAGACTGAGATGAGTAGCCAGTGCCACCGAGAGTGGTACTCTAGAAACCAAGAAAGGAAATTATTTCACAAAGAATCTACTGTGTCAAGTGCTGTTGCAAGATGTGGACTGAGTATTAACTAACAATACGAAGGTCACTGATGACCCTGTTAATATATTTCCTTGAGTGGTGGAGCACAAAGCCAGCTTGGTGTGGGTTCAAGAACAAATGAGAGGAAAAGAAGACTTTGAGTGTGTACATCTATTTTGAAGAGTTTGGCTGTAAAGGAAAATAGATGAAGGAGATGGTTTTTAGAAGGAGATGTCAAGTCAAAGGAGGGTTTTGTTTTCATTTTTCATCTATAGGCTGGAATATTTTAGAGCATATTTGTATATTAGTGGGGAAAAAAAGCAGAAAGTGGAAGTAAATAATGATAGAGAAGGGACATCTGCAGGAGCAAAGTCCTTGAGCAGGCAGGCGAGGAAGGCATGCAGTGTAAAAGATGTTTCTTGGTTCCCTTCTTTACCTCATCTGGATTTGTGTTCAAATGTCCCCTCTACAGGGAAACCTTTTCTAACTACTTATGTAAAAGTTCCTACTCCATTCTTTTAACCTGTTTGGCATTTCTTGGCACTCAGCCATTCTTCCTTATTTATTTTCTATCACTCCAGCAGAATATGAGGTTCACGAGGGCAAGGATTTTGCCCATCTTGTTCTTTGACCTATTCCTAGCACCGAGAACCTGGCATGTGGAGGGTGTTCAGAAAAATGTTTTGAGTGAGTGAGAGCATATTTCTATGAATCTTTTTGTTTTGAATTAGCATCCTTTGAAGTTATTTTACAAATTTAAACAATTCAAATGTAATTTTAATTATGTCAACATTTTGAGACTTTTGGGACTCAGAGGAGGACTTAGTGGGAAAATAATTCGGAGTATTTTATACTACCTAGGACTAAGTTCACCCCTCGTATCTTGATTACTTCTGAAAATGGATCCTCATTTGACAGAGTCCCAAGATGATAAATTGGTATAAAGCCACTGTGTATGCCCTCCCCCGCCCTCTATTGTTCACATTGAATAGCAGTTCAGTTGCTAAAGAGAGAGGAGAGGACTAAAAATCAAGAGATAAAAGCTACTAGAAAAGTTTTATGAGGTTCTTTATAAAACACCTGTCCATACTGTAACTCATCTTACCTCTCAAAAAAATATGCATGATAACATATTGATACTTGACTGGGTGTGTATGGAACATTATGAATTAAGGTTTAGGAAGCCCTTTCAAGTCCTCAGATAAAAGACACTCTGTAAGTTCACAGTGTCATTATCATGGTAACTGTGACAAATGAAAACATTCACTCTACTTTCCTCTTATAAGTCACTTCTTATTGATTTGTCATGTCAGATGATATTGTATTTTCTTACACATCTTTTTTTTCTTTTTTCCTGCTTTAGAGTAAGAAAATAAGTTCACAGCAAGAAAAAAATACTGTTGTTTGGAATGTCATTCCGTATATCCTAAGTTTCTTTTATTTGACGAGCACTCCACACTCAACTGTCTACTTACAAAGCTGTGTTATTTTTCATTATGTTATGTTTTTGGCTTTTAGTGTTATGGAGAAATGCCTGATTAAAAGGAAGCCTGCAAGTTAATTCCCAACATGCCCTTTGGCAGCTTTTTCATTTCACTTAGAGGTGGGAGCAGGTGGTGTCATTTAGAATTAAATACATCATGTCTCTGTTGGCAGGAAAACAACATTCAGTGATGAAATATCCCTGCAATGAATCTCATTAATTGTTCACCAATTTGTGGTAACTTTATTTATATTTGCATACTGTAATACAAGTACAATGAGATGTCATATGTTTAGATCATACTTAGTGTTAAGTTTAGCTATACACTGTAAAAGGCCTTTGGTATAAGAGCTCTGAAGGGCTGGTATGTGAGTGCTAATCCATCTTCTACAGCAGGCCACCCAAAACAGTCTTGTTTCATTTCCTCCATTTTCCAGTGAAGTGATAGCAATTTCACAAAACTGTGGCCCAGCTTAATCCCACACTATTTTTAGCTTCTTTGCTCTGTGAAAAGATAGAACAGATCCTATTTGAACTCTCATGTGTTTTCAGAGGCTTTTATACGCCTGCAGATTATAATGTTTTATTACCATTTAGATATCTTCAAATGTCAAAGGGCAAAACTGAAAAATCCATCTGATGTTTTCCATAGAAAGATATATATTTAAATTCAAGTAACCATATATTATATTTGATGCACTTTATTAGAAAAATAATTTTAGGAACATTAGACTAAAATAATCATTTTCTCTTTATGCAGCTGTTTCCATCACAGAATATTTGAGAAAATATGAAACTTATGTAAGTTAGAATAGACTTAATTTTTAATGTAGAGAAAATATGTTAATCTAGTAAGTGTCCTTTTTCTGAATTCATCATTTTCATTTACAAGAGGACTTATGGCACATTTAGTTTGGGGCTGGCTTGTGGAAAATGTGAAAGGCACATAAGATAGCCTTTCACTTTCAAGGAACCTGAAGTCTCTTTGAAAAGCTAGATGCTAACATGGTAAAGATAGAAACAAACATCAATTTACAATTGACAAAATAAGTGGAGTAAAAAATAACTTATAAATCAGAGTATCTCAGATGTTTTGTTGCAATATTTTTGATTATTAAACGTTTTTACTTATACAGAGATGTAGCCTATTGAGCAGATCAAACATCTCCATGATAAAATAAAGCTGATGTGGTTTTCAATATGTTATGTTGATAAATACACATTTCTGTCATTGGTGATGCAAGGTGTTATCTTGACAAAACTACTACAATAGGGGATGGAAGACATCGATTCCAAATTTGCTTCACCTCTTCCTAGATGTGCCATCTTAAAGAAGTCACATATTTTCTGATTATTTATCTAATAATAAAATGGGAAGCTATAGGGAAAATCTTATGCCTTATAGCCCATTTTTGCTGTCCATACTCATCGTATGGTCCTAATACTGAAAAAGACTCCTGGGATTCTTCACCACTGCTGAGGCTGAGACTATCTTCTGATTTTCGTGTTCACTGGAACCATTTCTAAGTCCAGCCACACTGATGCTGAGTCACCACCAACAGAATTAGAAATATTTAATTAGAAGATGTATCATTAAAAACCAGCAATTAGTTAAAAGTAATGATACTAGAATATTATATTAATGAAAAATTTTAAAAGATGGTAAGCTTTGTTTTAGAGATATTTTTCTGGCTAACTATACTCATTTTTAATGTTTTTACCATAGCTTTTGGCAAAAAGGACTTTGGATGTAATTGAACATTCTGACTTCTACTACCACCTGCTGTAATTTTAATACTAAAATTTACTTATATTTGAATCTATTCTTCTAAAAAGAATATGTCATAAAATGGATGACAAGTTAAAATTAACCTTATTTCTGAGTAAAGATAATTTCTAATATGTTTTAGAATATATTTTACAAATTTTTCTAGTATCTTATTTTAAAAGTATTATGACTTTATTTAGCATGGAACTATAATTATAACTTGAAACATATCAATGATGACGGGCTCTGTGGTGAGTGGCTATTGTATTGGACAGTGCAACTCGAGTACTGATCCTCAGCCCTGGTGGCACAGGAGAGCTCTAAGAGGAGCTGTTAAACATCTGGATGCCCAGCCAGACTCCAGACCAATTATATTAAAGTCTCTGGGGGTGGGACTCAGGCATAAGGACATTTTTTTTTTCAAAAATTTCTCCAGTTGATTTCAATGTGCAGCCGACTATGAGGACCACTGTGTGGACTGGAGGCCTTGTTGAGGGGTTTTGTTTTCATCCTAGAACAATGATAAACCTTTAAAGAGTTTTAAACAGGGATAAGGCATGATCAGATTTACATTTTTAAAAGATCACTTTGGTGAAAGCGTAGAGAAAGATTAGAGGGAAATAAGATGTAAATGTTGGCAGATCCTTTAAGTGGCTTGGGCAGTAGCCCAGTTCAGAGATGATGGCTTCATGGTAGATGGAGACTAATCAAGAGTTATTCAGAAAATGAAAAGTCTTAATTACAGATTGAATGTGGAAGGGGAGGGGAGAAGGATGTGCTGTTTAGAGTGATGAAGGATACCCCAAGAAGATGCAAGAGTTTCATGATTTTTAAAAACTTGAGTACATGCAGAAAGTTTTTGTCATGAGTTTTGATCTTATACATCCAGATACATAAAAAGGTAAAATAAGATCTTTCCATTACTAAAGAAACCCATAGGTTTTTCTCTCAAGAATTTAATTCATTCACTGTAACACTGAAGAAATTAAGAAGTTATACCACTGAAGAAAAATATTACTTATTTTATTTTTGTTATGTTGAAGGTATGTCATCCAAGGAAGGGCAGATTGGAGAGTAACACTTTGTTGAATTCATGACTTACTATGGTCCTTCTTTTAAAAAAAACCTTTACTTCTTTTAATTGACACATTGTAATTGTATATGCTGATGGGGTACAATCTGATGTTTTGATACACGTGCATGTTGTATAATGATTGGGTTAGGGTAGTTAATACAACCATCACCTCATACATTTATCATTTCTTTGTGGCAAAAACATTCAAAAGTGTTGCTTTGCCTCCCACAGATTTGTCACCCCTTTTCCCCTGGGTGACAGAGCCACCAAAGATTACTCAAAGCCCATCTCTTCTGAGCAGTGAGAAGCCTCAAAAAGGGGTTAATGTCCCAGAACCCTCAAGAGCAAGGCATCCTTTCATGTAGGAAATTAACCATGAATTGGCGTTCTCTTCCTGCATTTATTCTCCAGACCAGCAAGTTACAGGAAGAGACATAGGTGGGGTTTTGCAAAGTACAGTTTAACAAGTTTAACAATAGAAGCTGGTAACATTCAGTAAAAACAAGTCAGATGACATTCTATTAGGCAACTAAGTGATCCACCAACAAAAGTTTGATTTTAGCAAACATTCCTCTCCATCCAGGAGATTCCCAGTAACTTTACATATCAATCAGTAAATAGTCTGTCTTTGAGCCAACAACCTTGCTGTGTTACAATTCTTTATCTCACAACAGAGACTCAATAGCCTGGGGAAAATTTCCTGTCCTTTGCAAGGTCAATATTTGAAACTGCAAGGCTTCAGAAAACCAGGCCCTGTGAAGTACATTTGCTTTATGAATCCTCTACACAAAAGCCTCTCTTCTACCTATTACATAATATAGACTTAACTGTTAACCATAGTCACCCTACTGTGCAATAGAACACCCAAACTTATTCCTCCTATCTAACTGTAATTTTGTATCCATTGGCCAACCTCTCTCTGTTTTCCCTTCCCCCTTCCCCTACCCAGTCTCTGGTAACCACTGTTCTATTCTCTGCCTCTATAATATCACTTTTTCTTTTTTTTTAGATTTCACACATGAGTGCGTTCACGTGGTATTTGTCTTTCTGTGCTCCTGTGCCTGGCTTACTTCACTTAACATAATGACCTCCAAGTCTGTCCATGTTGCCACAAATGACAGATTTCACTCTTTTTTATGACTGAACAGTATCCCATCGCGTATATATACCACATTTTTTATCTATTCATCCGTTGTTGGACACTTAGGTTGATTCCATATCTTGGGTATTGTGAATTATGCTCCAATAAACATGAGAATGCAGATATCTCTTAGATACACTGACTTGATTTACTTTGGGTATATACCCAGTAGTAGGATTGCTGGATCAAATGGTAGTTTTATTATTAATTTTTTGAGGAACCTCCATACTGTTTTCCATAAAGGCTGTACTAGTTTACATTTCCACCAACAGTGTTCAAGTGTTCCCTTTTCTCCACATCCTCACAAACATTTGCCATATACAAAAATCAACTCAAAATGGATTAAAGATTTAAATGTAAAACCCAAAACTATGAAACTACTAGAAGAAAACACATGGGAAATGATCCATGACATGTGGCTGGGCAAGGATTTTTTAAGTAAGACTTCAAAAGCACAAACAATAAAAGCAAAAATAGACTGGCTATGATAATAGCCATTCTAACTGGAGTGAGGTGGTAAGTCATTGTTGTTTTGACTTGCACTTCCCTAATGATTAGAGATGCTGAGCATCTTTTCATATGCCTGTATGTCTTCTTTTGAGAAATGTCTATTAAGATCCTGTGCCCATTTCTCCATTGAATTATTTGGTTTTTTGCTATTGAGTTAAATTCCTTATATATTCTAGGTATTAACCCCTTGTCAGATGTATAGTTTGCAATTATTTTCTCCCATTCTATAGGTTGTCTCTTCATTCCATTAATAGTTTCCTTTGATGTACAAAATAAATTTTTAGTTTTATATAATCCTACTAGTCTATTTTTGCTTTTATTGTTTGTCCTTTTGAAGTCTTATTTAAAAATCCTTGCCTAGCCCCATGTCATCGATCACTTCCACTGTGTTTTCTTCTAGTAGTTTCATAGTTTTGGGTTTTACATTTGCATCTTTAATCCATTTTGAGTTGATTTTTGTAAATGGCAAGAGGTAGGGGTCTAGTCTCCTTCTTCTGTATGTGGATATACAGTTTTCCAACCACCATTTACTGAAGAGATTGTCTTTTCTCCAATATGTATTCTTGGCACCTTTGTCAAAGATCTGTTGGCTGTAGGTATATGAATTTATTCCTGGGCTCTCTATTCTGTTCCACTGGTCTAATGTGTCTGTTTTTATTCCAGTACCATATATTTTTTGGTTACTACAGCTTTGTAGTATAATTTAAAGTCAGTGTGATGCCCCCTGCTTTGTTCTTTTTTTTTTTTTTTCAGGATTTCTTTGGCTATTCAAGGTCTTTTTTGGTTTCATATGAATTTTAGGGTTGTTTTTTCTATTTAAGTGAAGAATTTCATTTATATTTTGACAGTGATTGCGTTAAGTCAATATAGATCACTTTGGGTAGAATAGCCATTTTAACATTAATTCTTCAAATCCATGAAAATGGTATAACTTTCCATTTATTTATGTTCTCTTCAATTTTTTTAACCAATGTTTTAAAATTTTCAATCAGAGGTCTTTCACCTCCTTGGTTAAATTTATTCCTAAGTATCTGGGGTTTTTTCATTGTTTTTTTTTTTTTTAGAGTTATTGTAAGAGAAATTGTCTTGATTTCTTTTTCAGATACTTCACAATTAGTGTATAGAAATGCTACTGATTTTTGTATGTTGATTTTGTATCTTGAAACTACTGAATTTACTTATTACTTCTTTTTTTTTTTTTGGTGGAGTTGTTAGGGTTTTCTATATATAAGATCATGTCATCTGCAAACAGGGACAGTTTGACTTCCTTCTTTCCAATTTGGATGCCTTTTATTTCTTTCTCTTTTCTAATTGCTCTGGCTAGGACTTCCAATACTATACTGCATAGAAGTGCTGAATGTGGGAATCCTTGTCTTGTTCCTGATCCAAGAGGGAAAGCTTTCAGCTTTTCCCCTCTCAGTATGAGGTTACCTATAGGTTTGTCATATATGGACTTTATTGTATAGAGGACATACCTTCAACACCTAGCTTGTTAAGAGTTTTTATCATGAAGGGATGTTGAATTTTGTCAAATGCTTTTTCTGCATCAATTGAAATGCTCATATGGTTTTTGTCTTTCTTTCTGTTGATATGATGTGTTACATATATTGATTTGCATAGGTTAAACCATTGTTGCATCCCTTGGATAAATCCCATGTGATCATGATGAATGATCTTTGTAATGGGCTGTTGGATCAGGTTTGCTAGTATCTTGTTGAAAATTTTTGTATCTATGTTCATCAGGGATAGCAGCCTGTAGTTTTCTTTTTCTGTTATGTCCTTGTCCAGTTTTGGGATTAGAGTAATGCTGGCCTCATAAAATGAGTTTGGAGGTATTTGCTCACTACTCCTCAATTATTTGAAATAATATGAAGAGAATTGGCATTAGTTCTTCTTTAAGTGTTTGGTAGAATTTACCACTAAAACCATTAGGTGCTGGGTGTTTCTTTAATTTCCTCACTTGTTATTTGTCTGTTCAGATTTTCTATTTCTTCATAATTTATTCCTGATAGATTATATTTGTTCAGGAATTTATCTATTTCTTCTGTGTTAACAACTTTGTTGGTATATAGTTGTTCATAATAGTTTCTTATGATCCTTCATATCTTAAGGTCCATCTTAAGGAAGTATTTATTTATGGCAGAAAAAACTTATAGAATTTGTAATTGATTCTGAATTTTAAACCATTGTAGTAAAATTAGTAATAGGCTAGTCCAACATCTTTTTATGGAGAAATTGAAGCTCCAAGATGATTAAGAAATGTGCTCAGGATCACACAGCTCTCATTCCTCCACACTACAATGAACTTGTTGGGTTCTATGCTGACTTGTTCTCTGTAGACCTGTGGCTCCTCGGAGAGCTTGTTTCTCCATGGTTACAGACATTTCTGCATTTTCTTGAACTTCTATATATTCCTCTTCTTCTTGTATTGAAAATACAACTTAATCTGAGACAGGCTTATTATACCTCTTTTAAGTATTTGATTTTGGATTTTCCATGGTACCATTATAGTAAAATGCTGTGAAAACCCTTTGTTCAAATGTCATATATTCATTGACTGAGAATGTCCATGTATATCAGTAGTACATTTTTTATATATTTTTTTTTTTGTCTTTTTGTCTTTTTTCCGTGTCCGGCAACGGATCGCAACCCTCAGTGTTGCCCCCGTACCGGACCGGGGACCGGCAACGGGATCGCAAGCCTCGGTGTTGCTCCCGTGCCTCGCTCAGCCAGTGAGCGGGAACCGGTCTGTATATGGGATCCGAACCCTCGGACGGGAGCGCCGCCGCGCTTCCCAAGCGGCGCACTATCCAGTGCGCCACCGGGCCGGCCCATTTTTTATATTTTTTAACATATTCTATTTATCATCCTTTAAAATTTTCTTCAGTTCTTTAAAACCCCACATTTCAACATGTGAACATTTGATAATGTCATTTCCTGACATGATCTAGTCATATTGTAATAGAAAGAACATCTGATTTTAGCTGGAAAGAACAAATTGCTTAAATTGTGATTTAAGAACCAGGCCCTGTGACCTCAGGCAAGTAAATTATGAGGATACTTCAAAAAATTTGCAGAAAAACAATTAAAAGGTAGTATGAATCTTTCCGTGAACTTTTTAAAGTACCCTCACGTATTTGCTGACCTTCAGTTTTTTCATTGTGATTGAGGATGATGGTACTTACCTGACAATGCTATTATAAAATTTAACAGAGGTAATTTTATTACTGGACTTCAATCTCTAGCAATAGCATATAGACGTCCAAAATCACAAAACCCAGCTTATTAGCATGTTATTTTTTTCCCTGTTCTATATGTTCCTTGATAGCTGAGTTTAACTTGATTAGGCCCAAGATAGAGAACAACGAGGTTTGTCACCATATACACCTCCCAAATTCATTGTTCCTGCAGCAACCTCAGAGTACTCAAAGCCTCTCCTCTCCTGCTCATGTCCTCCCAGGAAAAAAATCACAATTATCCTTTACATGTTCCTCTTCCATTACCTCAGCCTATACACTAAAATTTGTTTAAGTATCTTCTAGGCCTTCAGGATTGTGGTCCATTCTAAATCTTCATTTTCAGGGTCTTTTCTGATCTTTCTATATCCCTGTCCTTTGAACCTCTTTATTCTTAGTCCGTGGAGGCAGTAACTGCTCATACTTCTGAAAACACTGTCTGTCCATTTTCCCTAACCAAGGCAGGCGATAGTTAGGTACACAGCTGAAAATTTAATTGAACTCTAAACAAAGAGTTTCTGAAGGATCCAGTGCTCTAAGACAAATTTATATGGAAATATGAGGGTACATCAAAAAGTTCATGGAAAATAGAATTAAAAGATAATATGAATCTTTGCAGGAACTCTCTGAAGTATTCGAATCTGAGTACTAGTAGGCACATAGTAAGTACCTCTTAAGTGTTAAGTGTTGGGTTTATAAAGGTGTAAACAAAACTTTTTTTTTTTTTTAAGTTTACGGGACTGAATATGTGCAAGTAAATATGCCCTAAAGAGAATTATGTCAAATTGCCTTATAGACCATCAAAAACAATTAAAACAAAAAAGTTTTGAAATGGACTAATGTGGTTCATATAGGTGCATTTTGTCTGTACCCTCTCTACCAACAAGGTTGAATTATCACATTTAAGCCAATAACATATTGTCAATAAAGGAAACTGTCAAATTGACAGTGCTAAGGTAAAACTTAGCTTCCTCCTAAAACTGTCAGAATCACATAGCAGGTTAGTCTCTTATCCCGTTGGTTGATTTTTTTTTTGCCCCTCCTACTGTTAATTCTGATGTAAAATAGTCATGTGTATTGTCTATCTTTGAGAATCTTCTTGAGGATTGGAATTGTACTCTGTCTGCTTTAGGGATAAAACATGTTCACAGTCATAAATAAGTCCAGTGAATGTCTCAGAATCTCTTTTTTGTGTCCATCTGGATTTGAAGGCTGGAGGTGACCAAGGAGTCATATTGAAACAAAGCTGAAAGGAGCCCAGATATTCCTGCCCTGGGCTGGAACACTCCGTTCCAGGTGTTTATGTGGCTGACTGAGGTTTCATCTCTTACATCAAGACTAGGTTAGAAATACACTGGGATAACAAGCTAATCTTCTCATACTTCATATTCAAAGGAGAAGGCTTTAAATTAATTGAATAAGGTGATCATTCTCTGTTATTGGAAAAGAATTTGATTTCTATTGCCTATTGATTTTTTTCAAAGAAGTTTAAGGGCTATATAGCATATCTCCTTAGGTATATAATTATAATGAAATTTTATATGTACTTTTTGTTATTCAAATAAGTATAATTAGGTAGGCTACCTTCCCTTATAATTATCTCTTTAAAGTTTTACTTCAGGTGCAGGCTATTGTTAATATTTTATATGAGTCTGTTTTATTTTGGGTGAAGATTTTTGACAATTCATAACATGTTGTCAGATAAGTTCCATTTATATCTTGCCTAAATTATATTTGAATGTAGGAAAATGAATATTTTAGTTCATTTTAGGAACATATTCTGTGCATGGTTTTCTTGGAATAAAATATAAAATATCTTTATCTTAGAAATAATGTATTGAATTGATATTGAGTAGTTATTTGATATTATTGAAAACCAAATAATAATAATACCATAATGGCAAATTAAAATTCAGTAGGTTTTTTTTGTTGTTTGTTTGTTTTTTTGGCATTTTGTAATTGGAGAATGTATCTTTATATGCTTACGGAAAAGAAATGCATTTTATTCACTTTAAGAATCACTTAAAAAATCTAAATGTGTAGAGTTTACATTTACAGTGTGTAGAATAAAATATGTTATACTATGATGAGAATTTTTACTCAGTGTAGTGAATATAGGTTGTCTACAGTATTGGAGGAAATCTAGAAGCACATTTCTTCAATTGCCAATTTAATACATGGATGATTTTTGTAGCACAAGATAGAATAAATTACTGTGGAAAATATACATACTTTCCACCTTGCCCCATATTAATGTCAAACATGGTATTTATAACTAAAAGCATTTTCAGAGTGATCTGTGAGTTCTTATAAAACCATGATCAATAATTATCTTTAAATTTTTCAAGGTTAACATATGGTACACATGTAAAGTCTTACTTTTAACATCTTCCCCATTTCCTTGAAGGATACTAGTCAAATATCAACTGGTCTGCTAATGAAAAGCCTGCATCAGTAGATAATAAGCCCATACTGGTGGAACTGCTATCTCATGCAGCTTCTGAACTCAGGAGACAGGGGATGCAAATACAGATGGTTCTCAACTTACTGTGGTTCAACTTACTGTGGTTCAACTTACGAGTTTTTTGACTTATGATTGAGCATAAGCAATATGCATTGCATAAAAACCGTACTTCAAGTATCCACACAGCCAGCCTGTTTTTCACTTTCAGTACAGTATTCAATACATTACATGAGATATTCAACATTTTATGTTATTCAAGGCTGCGTGTTAGATGATTTTGCCCAGCTGTTGGCTAATGTAAGTGATCTGAGCACATTTAAGGTACTATAGGCTAAACTATGATGTTTCGTAGGTTAGTTGTATTAAATGCATTTCCGACTTAATATTTTAAACTTACGATGGGGTGTATCAGGACCTAACTCCATCGTAAATGGAGGAGCATCTGTAATGAGAGAGGCAGGGATTCTGAGGGAAAAGGCTGGCTTCTGACCCTATGCTGTGAGAAAATAGAGTGGTTTAGTGAAGCCACCCTGCTTCACTAAATATTATGTGCACTTTTTAGTTTGAGTAAGTTAAAGTTTCTCATTTAAATACAGATAAATTTGTGAGGTAAGACTTCTAGATTTTGCCAGCTGACCTTCCCGGGATTTAATTGACTCCTAGTTGAGAACAAATCAGAGTGAGAATGGAGCATAGAGTTGAGCCGGCAAACTAGGGAAGGGGCAAGGGCAGTTGGCAGAGATACCATGAAAGGGGGAGGCAGAGTTGTGTACTTGAAGAGTTGTGAAACGACAGGTTGTAGGAGTCCAAAACAGTAGAATCAATAGGAGCCTGAAAATTTACCTCCGAATATACTCTTGTTTTATACATGGGAGTTACTTCTGTAACATTTGCAGAGATATAGAGACTTTGGGAAAATGTTTTTCTTTAAGTAATACTTACCTATTGCCAATGGTGAATTCTCAATTCTTCAGCACCAGTGTAAACCATAATGTTTGATTTTTTTCTCTTTTTAAACACAGAAACCTTTTTCCATCTAGTATATAGAGAAATAATCGAAAGAATCAGCCTCTAATTCAATTACAGGAATTGAACAGTACATTTAATTTCCTGAATACCAATCTGGATCAACCTCGTTTTTGAAGCTTTGGTGCAAGACACTCAAATTATAATGAAGTACAGAAAGGAGCAAGGCGATCTCAGCACTTCCTCAGGAGATTCTTACCTAGGCCAGCCACAAAATAATTCCTGTGGCAAAAATGAGTTTAAAGATAGTACAAAGGATAGAAAAATAAAATACGATTTTATTTAGTTATCATTAAAAAATATGTCTTGACCATATTCATGCTAAAAAGCTTGTAGGAAATGTTCATTTTATGCACAAGTGTACTTCAAAAAGTTCGTGGGAAAATAGCTTTAAAAGATAATACAAATTTTTACATGAACTTTTTTCCATGAAGTACCTCCTATATCTTTTATAGCCAACCTGTGGTTTTAAAAAAAAAAAATCAATTTCAGAGTCCAATCTACTACTAACTTCCTGGCTAGACAGTTCCCTGGGAACTTTTCTCCTCTGTTTCCCTTACTATTGAAAGAGGAATAGTAGTTATTGTTGTCACCATGGCCCATGGATGACTAATGAGGATGACCCTGCCTGGGATAGAAAGATCACCTCTTTTAGATCACTTGAGTAACATTTAATAAGTCTCTTATAGAATATTCTGTGGTGTTCTAGAGCCCTGAGAAGTGATAATATACCTCTTAAACCATTTTTTCTTGCTCTCAGTAGAAGTTGGGAAGTACATGATAAGCCATCTGGCTATTCCTAGAAATGCCACTATGCATGCATTGTAGACTTTCTTGCTGCATATATTGTTTAGAATTTAGGAACTAGCTACATTCGGAGTGGCAGGGAAACTGGAAGTGGAGGCGCCGCTGCTGGTGCTGGGGCCAGAGGAAGGACACACCTGGCCCGCATGGACCCTCTACCTGAGTGTAGAATGAGCAGCGGAGACTCAAATCCAGCAGCTATTCCACATGCAGCGGAAGATGTTCAAGGAGATGACAGATGGATATCTCGGCCCAACAGATTTGTCCTGGACTGTAATAACAAAGAGCCCGATGTACTGTTTGTAGGAAACTCCATGGTGCAGTTAATGCAGCAATATGACATATGGAGAGAGCTTTTCCCCCGTTCATGCACTGAATTTTGGAATTGGGGGAGATACAAGACATGTTTTGTGGAGATTAAATAATAGAGAACTTGAGAATATTAAACCTTAGGGCATTGCCATCCGCGTAGGAACAAACTCAAAGTCACTGTACAACTTATCAACACAAGGCAGCCACAGGCCAAAATCATCGTGGTAGGTTTGTTACCTCGAGGTTAGAAGTCCAACCCTTTGAGGCAAAAGAATGCCAAGGTGAACCAGCTTCTGAAGGTTTCTCAGCTGCAGCTTGCCAATGTGCGGCGTCTGGATATAGATGGGGCTTCCTGCAGTCGGGTAGTGCCATCTCTTGCCACCACACGGTTGATTTTCTGCAGCTCACAGGAGGGGCCTACGTGAAGATCTGCTGCCCCCCCCCCCCCCCCCCCGCCCCGTGAACTAATCATGCAGTTGTTGAAGGAAACACCTGAGGAGAAACAAACTTGGATGGCCTGA